>NC_140450.1:1624518-1629518 GCF_963576455.1 Neolamprologus multifasciatus | reverse complement strand
CTGTGGCTTTTAAACCCGAAAACACGCTGCGCCAAAAATTGTTCCACCCCAAGAATCAGGTCCCCGACACAAACACAGTAACATAGTGTACGCTGTTAAGTGCAGGAGGATTGGCAGGGTTTATACATCGGGGAAACCAAACAACCTCTGGCGAAGAGGATGGCACAACACAGAAGAGCCACCTCGTCAGGCCAGGACTCTGCAGTCTATTCACACCTACAGGCCAGTGGACACTCTTTCAATGATGAGGATGTTCAGATTCTGGACAGGGAGGAACGCTGGTTTGAGGGCGGAGTCAAGGAGGCCATTTACATGAAAAGGGAAAGACCATCTCTGAATGGAGGAGGGGCCTAAGGGTCCATCTGTCACCATCTTACATGCTGTGATTGCAGCCATTCCATTCCAACACAAACCCTCTGGTACAGAGCAGCGAGGAATGCCCAGACCTCTACATCGGAGAGACCAAACAGCCACTTCACAAGCGCATGGCACAACACAGAAGAGCCACCTCCACAGGACAAGACTCAGCAGTCCATCTGCACCTAAAGGTCGAAGGTCACTCTTTCAAGGATGCCAATGTTCACATTTTGGACAGAGAGGACAGATGGTTTGAAAGAGGAGTGAAAGAAGCATCTATGTCCACTGTGAGCGACCATCTTTGAACAGAGGCGGTGGTTTACGACACCAACTCTCTGCCATCTATAATCCAGTTTTGAGATCCTCCCCAGACGCCTTAACGCCCACTCACATCCTGGGCCATCTGACCTCAGGAAATCACATGATAAGGTGGGGCCAGGTTTCACAATGAACTCACCTGAAACTCTGGCTGATTGTGACCCACACCCAGTTCCACACCTTGGCTCAGGCGATTAGAGGATCATCAGGGGGTCCTTTTGTCCCTCTGTGGGGGGAAACTCCCACTAGGTTTAAATCCGGGACTCTCCACCATTTGACCTTAGAACTGAAGAAGCTTCTCGGATGAAGGTGAAACGTCTTCAAGTAACTTAAAGAAGTCCAGACGCTTTTCTTTGCAAGTCCTAATATTGACAAAGAATTGTTGTTGACACGTTCGTTTCACTAAAAGGTTGCAAAACAATACGGTTTACAGACATACAGATATGTCGCCAGCTGCATGGTATTTTTGCCCAACTTCAGGCAGTTTCATTATATTGGTTTGCTTCAGTGGTTTCTTTGGCTAAGAAGAGTAAGACATATTACATATTAATTATGTGGGAAATATGTCCAGTGATTATTTAAAAACTATGTAAGGCTAACGGGGTTAGGGTGCAAAGTGTTGAATTTATGTGGGATTTTCTTTAATTCACACAGGATCAAATTTGTACATATTCAGTTAGAATATTGATATAATGTGTGCATGAGGGTGGGAATGCATGTTTGTGTCTGTGTCTATATGTCAGGTCGGGTCTTACACTCCACCTCTCTGGGAACTCCCAGGCCCTCCAAGGCCTATCTCCCCTCACCACACTCCCTGCCGGTAACTGATGCCCTCAGACGTCGGTGTGTTGGTGGTTCTTGGTGTCCGGGGCTGGGCGCTCAGGTATGTACCAGCTCACTCCCGGTGACTACTTGGCGGGGGCTGGTGCCTGTTGCTTGGTCAGGCCTCTTCCGGGGCAAAGGGGGCCCTCGGGCCTCCGGCCTCTGGGCCTGCAGCTCGGTTCACTCTGGCACAGCTGGCTGCCGGCGGGCACGCCACTGCAGCCCCCTCTAGCTTCTGCCTGGTGGCTACTGGGTGACCCCTCATCTGGGGATCCTCAGCCCTTCCCATGAAGGTGGCACGGATGCCCCTCCGGTGGTCCTCCTTGGGCTCTCGCACTCTGGGGCCTCTGGATGTCTGGGGCCTGGATCTCCTCCATGCCTGCTTCATGCCCTGGGGGCGGGGCTATGGCTCTCTACATCCTCTAGCAGACCATTACATGGGGAAACCTTTTGAATACAAGCGTGCTGATCCACACAGGTGTGCACACAGGTGTTCACTGTTCATAGACATAAATCACACCCTTCTTGGCTGCTACTTCAAGGCACATTGTGCGCTGTCTGTCCTGCGTGCTGCACAACAACATTCAATATTTAGTATTTACTGCTGTTTACACTTAGCTAGATTAATGCCATGGTGTTGTGTTTAGTATGTTGCTTTGTTTTGTTTGTTTTCTCTTCTTTTTCTCTCAACAGGTGATCCAGGTGATTCTGTTTTTCTTTTCCTTTATCTTTCTCTCTCCCTTTCCTGTCCCTCAGTCATGTCTGTCCCGTCTGTAACAACTGAAAATAAAATAAAATAAATAATAACAAAAAAAAAAGAATATTGATATAATATTATTACTATAAGAAGCCTTTACTGGGTTGTAAATTCTGTTTCACTGCTACATTGAAGCATTTAGTGACAGCACAAAGACCGAGAGCGTTAGAAGGATGGAAGCTCGATGAAGTCAGCAAAGGGAGAGAGAGGAAAAAAAAACAGATAAACGGGTAAGACTTTTAAAAAGCCGACAAAATTATAAAGCCAAGATAGTTTTGCCCACATTCATTGATGACTTCAAATTCTCAAGTTAGCATATGAATGAAATTAGCATTTAACAGGATTCACTCTAAGCATGGCTTGAACAGGTTGGCTGCAAAATATTTTCTCACGGGACTCTGCATACTGCTGCGGCCTGAAACCATGTGGTGAAGTTACACAAGTCAGCAAGTGAAGTAACACTTCAGATGTGATGCATGGAGGCACAGAGTGTTAGGAGTATGTGAGCCTGGAGTAAACATTTAAAGTCAATTTATTTTCTCTTTATTTTTACTTCCTGTAGGATCCTCTGACAGGATCAGGCATCTCAGTCCACGTCTTCCAAATGAATTATCAGCCCACCAAAAGTTTTATCAGAATGTTTAAATGACATTAAAGCCTGGAGCACCTTATTTGTTTATGAGAGGGAGGCTGAGGTCCTGATACTCAGACTCAGTTGTTCCCACAATTTACAAAATTGGACCTGTGGCCAATCACATCCTTCTGTTAAGCCCAGTGTAAAAATCAAAAAATAATTATCATGACGTAACACTGGACAAAGGGATTATTTTTGTTTTAAAGGTTTGAGGTTTGTATCAAATGAGGCTTTTTTAAAGGTTAAACCCTTCTTATATTTTACTTTTTAAATTAATGTTTTTAATCACAACTTGACTATTGTACTGCTCTTTAGGTTGGTGTAAATCAGGCCTCCCTTTCACATCTTCATTGTTGTCGTTTTAATTATTAATTTTCTGGTTTTACCAGTATTACTGTGAACTGGGTTCAAGCGACACGTTACCCCAACGTTAGAGAAAAGAGCCCCACCTAGTGGTGAAGCCCGAAAACTGAGTGCCTGTGCCACAGTGAGGGTCATGAAAGTAAAGATGTTAATGATGCCGCAATCCTCCGTGCTAGTCCCACGGGGAAAGAAGAAAGATACCCCTCCAAACTCGATTCATTTAAACAATACAGGAGATGCATGGATCTGGCTTTTATGCATAGTCAACACTGAAGTTCATATTACTGCAGAGGGCACATAAAGCTGGATGCACATAGATTTCCTGCAAAAGACAACTACATGTAACTGACATGCAGTTTTTATACTCCACCATTAGGTGGCAGTCTCTGCTATATTTTCGGGGGCACTGTGTAAGTTCCACCAAATTCACAGCAATACTGGTAACAATGATAATTAATGATAACAATAATTATATAAAAAACATCTACCTAAGGAGCTAAACTGGCTTTCAAGCAGTGGAATAAATGAACACATACATTTATCACTAACACAAGACTCGAGTGCTGCACTCTGTGCAGGACGGGTATTTTCTTCTTCCTCGGTCCTTTAATGAAAGGATTCGTTTGATCATATATACGTGTTTCTGTTTGTTCCCAAACTCTCTCACATGATTGGTTCAGTCTTGATTAAGTACCAAGAATCATAACATATATGAGGTGATTGACTGAAGTATTTACTTCAAATAAAAAGTACTCTTTCTTTTCTGAGTAACGATATTTATAAACTGTGTGATCGCGGCAACAGACACGAGGAAACTGTTGATCGAGTGCTGATATTGTTTCAAAGCCTGTTGTCAAATGATCATAAATAACCACGTGGAGGACACTGGGTGCAGACGTGTATATGACTGATACTTTCAGCCAATTTAACAAAAAGAAAGAAATGAATCAGGATTTGTGGAAGTAATCAATGACAAAAGACAGTGTTGATGGAGGTGAATGTGTGAAGATCATGTCACTGAATCCTAAGGAGGAGGAGATCCTCAACATGTGAAGCTGTCAGTTGTTCTCATGTTCCTTTGTTTCTCATGAGTGAATATTCTGTGTTAATTTCTTCTGAAGAAAAACTTTGCACAAGAAAATCTACAGCTGATCAAAAGAGTTGAAGCAGTGAAAATGTTTCTTAGGCCTCAAATTAGACTGTAACTGTAAACTCATGATATTAACGATGATACTTTGAAAGGTACAGTTTGAAACTGCAGTACAATCAAAGAAAAAGAGAGCAAATGTGTATTTTTTATTCATGCCTCCAGCTTTATTAGAGAGTAGAAAAAGATGTTTGTTTTTTTGGTTTTACAGCAATGCGAAATGAAGAAAACAAGATTTTTTTTTTTTCAACAAACCACAAGCCTCATTTTCAGTTTCAGTTGGTTGTATATGAGCTGTTGAATCTGTCTGTTTGACAGTCTGAATAATCTCTCTGTTTCATATTACAATCATGGCTTTTGTGTGTACATAAAAAATGCTTCTCCCTGGTTTTACAGCAGCCGCACTCATCTGCAACAACCAGGAGCACTCATGTCTGGGAGTTCTTAAAATTATTTGGAAAAATGATGATTAAATATAACCATGTTTCTGTCTGTTTGTGTGGTGAAAGATGTTAACATTTCAAACAGTGTTTCCAATTTTTTTTACAGTAGGTCTAAAATGTGGTGTTGGAGCCCGTTCTCACTCCCGAGGCGTAACATGC
>NC_140450.1:1572018-1614518 GCF_963576455.1 Neolamprologus multifasciatus | reverse complement strand
TTCACACCTACAGGCCAGTGGACACTCTTTCAATGATGAGGATGTAACATCCTGGACAGGGAGGAACGCTGGTTTGAGGGCGGAGTCAAGGAGGCCATTTACATGAAAAGGGAAAGACCATCTCTGAATGGAGGAGGGGCCTAAGGGTCCATCTGTCACCATCTTACATGCTGTGATTGCAGCCATTCCATTCCAACACAAACCCTCTGGTACAGTGCAGCGAGGAATGCCCAGACCTCTACATCGGAGAGACCAAACAGCCACTTCACAAGTGCATGGCACAACACAGAAGAGCCACCTCCACAGGACAAGACTCAGCAGTTCATCTGCACCTAAAGGTCAAAGGTCACTCTTTCGAGGATGCAAATGTTCACACTTTGGACAGAGAGGACAGATGGTTTGAAAGAGGAGTGAAAGAAGCATCTATGTCCACTGTGAGCGACCATCTTTGAACAGAGGCGGTGGTTTACGACACCAACTCTCTGCCATCTATAATCCAGTTTTGAGTTCCCTCCCCAGACGCCTTAACGCCCACTCACATCCTGGGTCATCTGACCTCAGGAAATCACATGATAAGGTGGGGCCAGGTTTCACAATGAACTCACCCGAAACTCTGGTTGATTGTGACCCACACCCAGTTTCACACCTTGGCTCAGGCGATTAGAGGATCATCAGGGGGTCCTTTTGTCCCTCTGTGGGGGGAAACTCCCACTAGGTTTAAATCTGGGACTCTCCACCATTTGACCTTAGAACTGAAGAAGCTTCTCGGATGAAGGTGAAACGTCTTCAAGCAACTTAAAGAAGTCCAGACGCTTTTCTTTGCAAGTCCTAATATTGACAAAGAATTGTTGTTGACACGTTCGTTTCACTAAAAGGTTGCAAAACAATACGGTTTACAGACATACAGATATGTCGCCAGCTGCATGGTATTTTTGCCCAACTTCAGGCAGTTTCATTATATTGGTTTGCTTCAGTGGTTTCTTTGGCTAAGAAGAGTAAGACATATTACATATTAATTATGTGGGAAATATGTCCAGTGATTATTTAAAAACTATGTAAGGCTAACGGGGTTAGGGTGCAAAGTGTTGAATTTATGTGGGATTTTCTTTAATTCACACAGGATCAAATTTGTACATATTCAGTTAGAATATTGATATAATGTGTGCATGAGGGTGGGAATGCATGTTTGTGTCTGTGTCTATATGTCAGGTCGGGTCTTACACTCCACCTCTCTGGGAACTCCCAGGCCCTCCAAGGCCTATCTCCCCTCACCACACTCCCTGCCGGTAACTGATGCCCTCAGACGTTGGTGTGTTGGTGGTTCTTGGTGTCCGGGGCTGGGCGCTCAGGTATGTACCAGCTCACTCCCGGTGACTACTTGGCGGGGGCTGGCGCCTGTTGCTCGGTCAGGCCTCTTCTGGGGCAAAGGGGGCCCTCGGGCCTCTGGGCCTGCAGCTCGGTTCACTCTGGCACAGCTGGCTGCCGACGGGCACGCCACTGCAGCCCCCTCTAGCTTCTGCCTGGTGGCTACTGGGTGACCCCTCGTCTGGGGATCCTCAGCCCTTCCCATGAAGGTGGCACGGATGCCCCTCCGGTGGTCCTCCTTGGGCTCTTGCACTCTGGGGCCTCTGGATGTCTGGGGCCTGGATCTCCTCCATGCCTGCTTCATGCCCTGGGGGCGGGGCTATGGCTCTCTACATCCTCTAGCAGACCATTACATGGGGAAACCATTTGAATACAAGCGCGCCGATCCACACAGGTGTGCACACGGGTGTTCACTGTTCGTAGACTTAAATCACACCTTTCTTGGCTGCTACTTCAAAGCACATTGTGCGCTGTCTGTCCTGCGTGCTGCACAACAACATTCAATATTTAGTATTTACTGCTGTTTACACTTAGCTAGATTAATGCGATTGTGTTGTGTTTAGTATGTTGCTCTGTTTTTTTTGCTTGTTTTCTCGTCTTTCTCTCTCAACAGGTGATCCAGAAGATTTTTTTCCTCTTATTTCTCCTTTTAAGTTTCCTTTCTCACTGTCCCTCTCCCCTTCTGTTTTTCTTTTCCTTCCTCTTTCTTTCTCCCTTTCCTATCCCTCAGTCATGTCTGTCCCGTCTGTAACAACTGAAAATAAAATAAAATAAATAATAATAATAAAAAAATTGATATAATGTTATTACTATAAGAAGCCTTTACTGGGTTGTAAATTCTGTTTCACTGCTACATTGAAGCATTTAGTGACAGCACAAAGACCGAGAGTGTTAGAAGGATGGAAGCTCGATGAAGTCAACAAAGGGAGAGAGGAAAAAAAAACAGATAAACGGGTAAGACTTTTAAAAAGTCGACAAAATTATAAAGCCAAGATAGTTTTGCCCACATTCATTGATGACTTCAAATTCTCAATTTAGCATATGAATGAAATTAGCATTTAACAGGATTCACTCTGAGCATGGCTTGAACAGGTTGGCTGCAAAATATTTTCTCACAGGACTCTGCATACTGCTGCGGCCTGAAACCATGTGGTGAAGTTACACAAGTCAGCAAGTGAAGTAACACTTCAGATGTGATGCATGGAGGCACAGAGTGTTAGGAGTATGTGAGCCTGGAGTAAACATTTAAAGTCAATTTATTTTCTCTTTATTTTTACTTCCTGTAGGATCCTCTGACAGGATCAGGCATCTCAGTCCACGTCTTCCAAGCTCACCACAAGTTTTATCAGAATGTTTAAATGACATTAAAGTCTGGAGCACCTTATTTGTTTATGAGAGGGAGGCTGAGGTCCTGATACTCAGACTCAGTTGTTCCCACAATGCAACAAAATTGGACCTGTGGCCAATCACATCCTTCTGTTAAGCCCAGTGTAAAAACAATTTTTTTTTATCATGACGTAACACTGGACAAAGTGATTATTTTTGTTTTAAAGGTTTGAGGTTTGTATCAAATGAGGCTTTTTTAAAGGTTAAACCCTTCTTATATTTTACTTTTTAAATTAATGTTTTTAATCACAACTTGACTATTGTACTGCTCTTTAGGTTGGTGTAAATCAGGCCTCCCTTTCACATCTTCATTGTTGTTGTTTTAATTATTAATTTTCTGGTTTTACCAGTATTACTGTGAACTGGGTTCAAGCGACACGTTACCCCAACGTTAGAGAAAAGAGCCCCCTAGTGGTGAAGCCCGAAAACTGAGTGCCTGTGCCACAGTGAGGGTCATGAAAGTAAAGATGTTAATGATGCCATAAAAACATAAAGAAGATGAAATTTTGAAAGCGTTGTAGAAGAAACAATGAAATATTGACAGCAGCTTGTTTCATTTCTGTCTGGTTTTATTAGATCATAAAAGATATTTTTGTTTTGATGTTTCTGTCACGGCGTGAGCTATTTGGAGCAGATGGACCCAAAACCGATTCAACACAGACACACAAGATGTACGTGGCAAGAATATATTAGAGTGAGTGAAGAAACGTTAATACACACGAGTGTCTATATTCAGGTGATGTACTATAGTGACTCAGTGCAAGCAGTGAAAATAATGACACTGCGGGAATAACTACACAAGAAGACTAGTGACTGGGAAAATCATGTGCAAAGGAGAGGGCAGGAATACATGCTATGAACTAGAACTACTATGGTGGGCACTATATGGCACTTGGCTGAGAAGAGGGCTGAATGTTTACTGCTATAATGTTAACTGAGTGACGTCTGTCACTGTGGCAGGTCCTGGGATACTATGAACACTATGAAACAAGGGCCAGTGTCAACTGGGCCTCTGCAGTCACAGGAAAGGAGAGTTACGTTGAGTCAGGTGGAAATGATTTCTAGAATGTGTTTGTTCAGGCTTACTTGTCAGCAGGTGGAGATTGCTCGGGAAGGAGGCTAGGTCTGGGTGAGTCAGTGAGTGATGAATCCAAATTGGTCGTGACGGTGCATCAGAGAGGCAGGCAGATGAGATGGAGTGGCGATGACTCGTACCTGAGAAGCAGTGCAGTTAGTTGCAGGAATGACCAGCGATCTGACTGAGTTAGTTGTGGGCAGGTTGCGAGTGTTGTCTGTGGATTTAACTGGAGACAGAGAATACAGTGAATACATATACCAGCAAAAGCAAGTAACGAAAGCGCCCAAACACTAACGGTGATTAGCAGACGTTTAGGCGAAGCGTGATTGCCGGTCTTAAGTACTGCCACTACAATCAGCCGCGGCTCCCATGGGGAATGCAGGTCTCCGCCAGGGCAGGAGACCAGAAACACAGCAGACAGGCATGCCACTCACCCGGACCATGACAGTTTCCAAGCAGAGACATTTGGAATGACTAAGAAACCAACAAGAAAACATGCTCAGAAATGTACATTTGTCTATAAATATGTTCAGAGCCTCGTTTTGAATTTAGAGAAAACTGTGAAGCTGACTGGATGAACTGTCAGGAGTTTTGTGTGAAAATAAAAATAAAAAATCTCCAAAAGTTGATTCTGTTCATCTGGATGTAGTTTTGTGGGAAAAACATTTCATCATCATCCAAGTGACTTCTTCAGTCTCAGCTGACTGCAGGTTTCCCCAACCAAACCAGATCTGGGCCGCCAAAGGGCCGTCATTCTTTGCGGTATGCGGGCCATGTGTAAGCACACTGTGTTGACCAGATCGGGGCCATACCAATTTTGTTATTTAATTCAGTTCAATTCAATTTTATTTATATAGCGCCAAATCACAACAAAAGTCGCCTCAAGGTGATTCATAGATACAGAGAAAAACCCAACAATCATATGACCCCCTATGAGCAGCACTTTGGCGACAGTGGGAAGGAAAAACTCCCTTTTAACAGGAAGAAACCTCCAGCAGAACCGGGCTCAGGGAGGGGCGGGGCCATCTGTTGTGATTGGTTGGGGTGAGAGAAGGAAGACAGGATAAAGACATGCTGTGGAAGAGAGACGGAGGTTAATAACAGATATGATTCAATGCAGAGAGGTCTGTTAACACATAGAGAGTGAAGAAGGTGAAGTCATTAAGATAAGATGGGGCCTGATTATTTAAGACCTTGAATGTGAGGAGCAGGATTTTGAATTCTGGATTTAACAGGAAGCCAAAACAGGAGAAATATGCTCTCTCTTTCTAGTCCCTGTCAGGACTCTTGCTGCAGCATTTTGGATTAGCTGAAGGCTTTTCAGGGAGTTTTTAGGACATCCTGATAATAATGAATTACAGTCGTCCAGCCTGGAAGTAATAAATGCATGAACTAGTTTTTCAGCGTCACTCTGAGACAGGATGTTTCTAACTTTAGAGATGTTGCACAAATGAAAGAAAGCAGTCTTACATATTTGTTTAATATGTGCGTTGAAGGACATGTCCTGGTCAAAAATGACTCCAAGGTTCCTCACAGTGTTACTGGAGGCCAAGGTAATGCCATCCAGAGTAAGAATCTGGTTAGATACCATATTTCTAAGATTTTCAGGGCCGAGTACAATGACCTCAGTTTGATCTGAATTAAGAAGCAGAAAGTTAGCGGCCATCCAAGTCTTTATGTCTTTAAGACATTCCTGCAGTTTAACTCATTGGTGTGTGTTATCTGGCTTCATGGACAGATAGAGCTGGGTGTCATCTGCATACCTACAGCATGTTCTAATCGCTCTAATAGGATATTAGTGCAGCATTCGATACTGTCGACCATAATATCCTGTTAGAGCGATTAGAACATGCTGTAGGTATTACAGGTATTGCACTGCAGTGGTTTGTATCATATCTATCTAATAGACTCCAATTTGTGCATGTAAATGGAGAGTCCTCTTCACACACTGAGGTTAATTATGGAGTTCCACAGGGTTCAGTGCTAGGACCAATTCTGTTTACATTATACAAGCTTCCCTTAGGCAGCATCATTAGAAGACATAGCATACATTTTCACTGCTATGCAGATGACACCCAGCTCTATCTGTCCATGAAGCCAGATAACACACACCAATGAATTAAACTGCAGGAATGTCTTAAAGACATAAAGACTTGGATGGCCGCTAACTTTCTGCTTCTTAATTCAGATCAAACTGAGGTCATTGTACTCGGCGCTGAAAAGCTTAGAAATATGGTATCTAACCAGATTCTTACTCTGGATGGCATTACCTTGGCCTCCAGTAACACTGTGAGGAACCTTGGAGTCATTTTTGACCAGGACATGTCCTTCAACGCACATATTAAACAAATATGTAAGACTGCGTTCTTCCATTTGCGCAACATCTCTAAAATTAGAAATATCCTGTCTCAGAGTGACGCTGAAAAACTAGTTCATGCATTTATTACTTCCAGGCTGGACGACTGTAATTCATTATTATCAGGAAGTCCTAAAAACTCCCTGAAAAGCCTTCAGCTAATCCAAAATGCTGCAGCAAGAGTCCTGACAGGGACTAGAAAGAGAGAGCATATTTCTCCTGTTTTGGCTTCCCTTCATTGGCTTCCTGTTAAATCCAGAATTGAATTCAAAATCCTGCTCCTCACATACAAGGTCTTAAATAATCAGGCCCCATCTTATCTTAATGACCTTGTAGTACCATATCACCCTATTAGAGCACTTCGCTCTCGCTCTGCAGGCCTACTTGTTGTTCCTAGAGTATTTAAAAGTAGAATGGGAGGCAGAGCCTTCAGTTTTCAGGCCCCTCTTCTGTGGAACCAGCTTCCAGTTTGGATTCGGGAGACAGACACTATCTCTACTTTTAAGATTAGGCTTAAAACTTTCCTTTTTGCTAAAGCATATAGTTAGGGCTGGACCAGGTGACCCTGAATCCTCCCTCAGTTATGCTGCAATAGACGTAGGCTGCCGGGGATTCCCATGATGCATTGGGTTTTTCTTCTTCACTCACTATGTGTTAATAGACCTCTCTGTATTGAATCATATCTGTTATTAACCTCTGTCTCTCTTCCACTGCATGTCTTTTATCCTGTCTTCCTTCTCTCACCCCAACCGGTCGCAGCAGATGGCCCCGCCCCTCCCTGAGCCTGGTTCTGCCGGAGGTTTCTTCCTGTTAAAAGGGAGTTTTTCTTTCCCACTGTTGCCAAAGTGCTGCTCATAGGGGGTCATATGATTGTTGGGCTTTCTCTGTATCTATGAAGCGCCTTGAGGCGACATTTGTTGTGATTTGGCGCTATATAAATAAAATTGAATTGAATTGAAGGTCTAGCAGGACAAACACAGAGATGAGTCCACTGTCAGAGGCCATAAGAAGATCATTTGTAACCTTCACTAAAGCTGTTTCTGTGCTTTGATGAACTCTGAAACCTGACTGAAACTCTTCAATAAGCCTCTGCAGATGATCTGTTAGCTGTTTGACAACTACTCTTTCAAGGATGTTTGATATGAAAGGAAGGTTGGAGATTGGCCTATAATTAGCTAAGACTGCTGGGTCTAGAGATGGCTTTTTGAGTAAAGGTTTAACTGCAGCCACCTTGAAGGCCTGTGGTACATAGCTGATTATTAGAGATAGGTTGATCAAATTTAAGATCGAAGAATTAATTAATGGCAGAACTTCTTTGAGCAGTTTTGTAGGAATGGGGTCTAAAAGACACGTTGATGGTTTGGAGGAAGTAATTATTGAAGTTAACTCAGAAAGATCGATTGGAGAAAAAGAGTCTAACTTAACATCAATGGTACTAAGAGTAGCTGTAGATAATATTACATCTGTGGGATGATTATTGGTAATTTTTTCTCTAATGGTTAAAATGTTATTTGTGAAGAAGTTCATGAAGTCATCACTAGTTAACGTTAAAGGGATGGTTGGCTCAACAGAGCTCTGACTGTCAGCCTGGCTACAGTGAGAAACCTACTTTGATGCCATTTCTCTCTCTCACTTATTTTCTGGTAAATTGTTAATTCTGCTGTTTTTCAGACTTAAAATCAGAGTTAAAATCTGACAGCTCACAATGCAAGAATTAACCAGCAGACATAGTTACAGGCTGCTTATTGAAGAGAAACCTTGTTCTTATTCAGCTGTAAAATTTCTCAATCTCAGTTTCCTTTGAGGTGTTGCAGGTTAAACATTGACTCAGGTGTTCAGGTGTCTCAGTGATGTCAGCAGTGAGACTCCCGCCCACTCTGCTGAGAAGACTTTGTTACAGGTGAGTTTTCACTTTGAAGAGGAGTCGCATGAAAGGTGTGGAATATCAATGACGACTGTTTTTAGCTAAAAGATCTGAAGAATCAGCACGAATTCTGTTCCCAGCACATTGATGTCACAGACACACAGCTCAGGTAAGATCTGCAGGATGACCTGATCAATAATAACAACTAAAATCAGTTCATGCACAGATTGCAGGATCTCTGCGGTTCTGTTTGTGACGTTTGATTTCAAAGACAAAAATCCAGTGAAATTATTTTTTAAAAAATTTTATGTCAAAAAGCTCGTCTGTTTTAAATTTGTTCAGATTTTAATAAAGTAACACTTTTAATCCAGCTGGGCATTTTTGTTCAAGAGCGGAGAGTCTAAAGTCCAGGGACGATGAATTTAATTGCAGCCATAATGTTAAAAGCAATAAAAAAGTCAACAATAAAAGTATAATATTTAACTGTAAGAATATTAACTTTGTAAATGTAGATCTGTGTGTATTAGTGCAGCTTCTATTCATGTTAGTAACCAGGAGCCCGTCAAAATAACATTTGGTTTTCAGAAAGTTTCAGACAGTCATGTCCCATCTGGTGTGTTTTTATTTGCTTTCATCACAGTTATGGATACTTTCCTTCTTTTCATTAGTTTACGGACATCAGAGTAATAAATATGATACGTGGAATATATCTGAGTAACAGTAATGTAACACTCACTGTGACCCGTATGACCTCCTGTTAGTCTGTAGGAAAAAACCCCAACTTGAATTACATCGTGTGCTTATTCCATCATGAATTGATGTATTTTTCTTTTTATTTATTTAATTTTTAAAAAAAAATTTGTGACCATAGCTGTTATTTTCTCATCTGCACCAAAGTCTGAAACTTTTGTATTAATCTTTAAAAAGGTTCATAAGTCTTAGTCTCAGATTATCTAGGAACATAAAACTGATAGCAGAGAATATTCAGAAAGGGCCCTTTTTAAATCATTAACTCACATTCACATTAATAAAGCCGACCTTTGACCTGCAGTTAGATATAAAGTAAATGTGATGTGTATCACGCCCTGTGAGTCGATGAGTAACAGCATGCAAAAAGAAGAAAATGATAACGTTTAAGTGAACATTGACCACAGAGTAGATAACATTCACTGTATACAGATAAACACAGACTTCTTGTTACCTTGTTTAATTTGAACAGAGACAAACTCATCAAGTAAAGCCTCTAAGCTTGGTGGGAGCAAATATTAGAGAGTAACCTGACCTCTCAGAGTTCTCGTATATGCAAATCTGGAGGTTTTATTTATGACCTCAGCAGTGATGTCCACAGATACCAGACATTGCTGTTGGATGTGCATGCAGCCTGGGCATTTTGACTAGAGACCGGCCCGCCATTATAGGAAAAATCATAAAGCCTTTGAATGAAAACAAACGCTGTTGTGACAGTGATTTTCACTGTCTTGATGGTATATATGCATCAATCTATCAATCGTTTGTTGTAAGATTCAGATAAATATTTTTAAAAAGTGAGACATTTTAAATGAGAATAAGAAAGAAAAGTATTTCTTTGTTCCCCCCTCTCCCTGTTAATGCCCTACCTGCCCCCCTGGCAAAACTTTGCTAGACCCGCCCCTGCACAGTTACCAGCTGTCAGCTACGTGGAAAAGGATCCTGGTGTTATTTGTCTCTCAGAAACAGTTCATAACTTCAACTCATTCATGTCACCTAAAAGGTAAACCTGTTTCTCCATCACCTGTTCAGCTCTGATGATTCAGTAAGGACATCTCCTGGTTTCATCTTCATGTTTCCCTCTCACCACATATCCAAACCGACATCATGACCAGCAGCTTTGCAGCTGTGGCTCCAGCAAACATCAGCTGATACTAGAAATTAATATTAAATAAATTCTAACAACAGCTGATCAAGCTTAAATGTGGGCGATAAACAAGAGAGAAAAGCCGATCAGCTGATCATTGATCAGTTTCATGACTGAAGTAGAAACAGGAGAGAGAGGGGAGAGAAGAAGAGGCAGCTGCAGTGTAAAGACAGAATAACTCCAGCTTTGTGTCTTTTTCCATTGTAGCTGAAGTCCGGGACAAACTGTGTTCCTTTTAACCTCAATACGAAACGCGGAATATTTTCTGCGGGACAATTCAATTTTTTACGGGACGGTCGGCAACTCTACTAACTAACCTTATGAACAAATAAAGTTCAACATCAGTAACATCATAGCAACCACCCAGCTGTATAGAAACTCCGTCATGCTAGCTAGTACGCAGTACGAGTTATTGTAACGGACTGTTAAAAGTCAACACAACGAAAATAAACTCCACCTAAACTTGGTTTATATTTGACCCAGATAGACTGCAGGTCATAACTTCTTACCTGAAGTTCACCTGACACTCGGACTGGCGGCCACCTCAGCTACGGGGTGGCTGTAGCTCAGGTCATCTACTGATCGGAAGGTTGATGGTTTGATTCCTGGCTTCCCCTAGCTTGCATGCCAAATATCCTTGGGCAAGATACTAACCCCAAATTGCTCTCTGATGCATCCATCGGAGTATGAATGTTTGTGAATGTTAGCTAGAAAGCACTTAGACAAAAATGTGCTGGTGTGAATGGGAGAATGCACAAGTTGTGTAAAGCGCTTTGAGTGCTCAGAACAGTAGAAAAGCGCTATATAAGAACCTGTCCATCTACCATTTACTCGGGTCTCTCCTCCTCCTGTCTCCCCTTCCCTCATCCACCTGCTGGCCTCTGTGGAAGCTCCACCATAGCCACCACCAAACAACGGAGTTATTTTTACAAATCGGCCAGCATCTGGCTAATCCACCACCTTTCAGTGTTTATACTGTTACAAGAAAAACATCGGCCCATAAAAACGAAAAATGACCAAATCACCAATGGCCAGTCCAGCTATGGTCTTGAAATCATTTAACCCTTCGCGTGCCAGCCGTGGCACACGTTTGATTGATCTATGTAATTATCGTTTTTTTATTATTATTTTTATTTTAAGTTATTACAAATTAGACAGAAAAGGAGAAAGAGAGAGAAAGAAAGAAAGAAAGAAAGAAAGAAAGAAAGAAAGAAAGAAAACAGAGGGGAAGGGAGGACAGTAATAGAAGACACTGAGATAATCAGTTGGATCACCTGTTAAAAGAAGGACAAAGCAAACAAACAACAAGAGAACAACTCAATACAGAGATCAAGGCAACAACCTTGATATGTGTAAGTAACAGTAAATATTAAATATTGAATGTTATTGAGCAGCACGCAAGACCGACAGCGCACAGTGTGCTTTAACCTCCTAGATATTGCAAACTGAGCAATAATGCATTTCTTGCATTTCTCATGGGTTCTGATGGGGTCTTTCTTAAAATGACTGGTCCCAGTAACAAAGGCGCTTGTCGACTCAGAAATCGAGGGAAACTCACAACACACCTGGCAGAACATTATGTTATTTAGCTCGTCATATTCCAGCCACATAAATTCTTTTGTCCATGAAACCATAAAGCTGCGCTTTCCTTTTGCCTCATAGTCTGATTTGTCATAACTTTTCCGTTTTGTGGTCGGCTTTTTTTTGGCTGTCACTTCTTCACCCTGACCTGTCTTATTTGGCTCAGCAGAACTAAAATATATATCCTGCTGCTTTTACACACGCACTCACATAACGCTCAGTGATTCTCTGCGTGATCAACCTCTCACATGTTTAAGCTGCGGGAGATTTCACTTGTCATGTTTGCATAGTAAGCTAACGATTGATAAGACGATGTCAGAGGAATTGGTGCGCAATTAATCTGTGACTTACCAATCAGTGCTGCCGCTCTCTATCAGAGATGGGCAGTAATTGTAATGCGTTACTGTAATCCAATTACTTATTTCAAGTAACGAGTAATGGGAAACTCACAGAGAAACTCGCGGATTCTTCCACTGACCGCTGCACACCTGCACCAGGGTAACCCTCCGCCTACCCCACTCCTGCTTTACAGGTGAAAATAGAGCAACAGGACCGCTAGTCTTTGACTTTATTTATTTTCTGCTGTGTTTTACTTGCATCTATTTGAAAGACTGAGTGTAAACACACAAAATATTTTATGTGCTGGAATGTGCAGAAAATAGGTTTAAATGTTAAACTAATTTCTTCCAGTCAGAGAATGTTGCAGATAATTAAATTTTTGCTTGATGCATAAAGTTAAAAGATTAAAACTAATAAAACAAGTTTTAAAAAGAGACTTTTCCATTTGATTACATTTTGTATGATGATTATGCAGAAAAAGTAGAATTGGGCTGAAAGATCTATCACTTTATCACCTATTCAGGTTGTAAATCGTGTTTTTAAAAAGTAACTAAGTAACTAAGTAATTAATTACTTTTGAAAATAAGTAATCAGTAAAGTAACGGGATTACTTTTTAGGGGAAGTAATCAGTAATTAGTTACTGATTACTTTTTTCAAGTAACTTGACCAACACTGCTCTCTATACACAGTTTGCGCGATCGCAAAGTGAAAGTGAAAGCAAAAAACAAGCGCAAATTCAAACGCAATTTCAATGTGTCACATATTGACAGTGGCTCATCGATGCCGATGACATAATTACCCAGCTACATTTGCGAAAGAATGCAAAAGCATTGACATATCTTTCCTTCCCATGATAGCCCGACGGGAGGGGCTGAGATGGATTTTGGTAGCCCGACTGGAAAAATCGCTAGCTCCGGGACGTCGGGCTAGCGATTTTGCGAGCCCTGTTGAGAGAAAAAAATTGAGAGGTGGGAACCGGCCCCATAGGTTACATTGGATATACAAACAGTACTCTGGACGCCGTATATCATGCCCACCCCCAAAGCCCTATAAGTATGTGTTATGAGGGTGTGAGTAAAGTGGATGTCTAGGTTGCAGAATAAAATTGAGGCACAGGTAGCCAGAAGGGGACAGAGGGGGAATGCCTCCTCTACACAAGAACTTTCCTTTTTGCTAAAGCATAGAGTTGGATCAGGTGACCCTCAACCCTTCCATACTTATCCTCCAACAGATATATTCTGCTGGGGCTTGTGAATGTTTCTTCAGTCACTTCCCCTAACCACCTGTTTATACACCACACTGCATTTAACATAGCACCAACATATGGCATAAACATCTTACATTCATTGTATCTCTTTCCAACAGTTACTGAGGTCAACAGTTGAATAACAGTGACAATATGGCAGAATCATTTGGTGAGTCAAGTCACAGTTTGTCACACGTCAAGTAATTGTCAGTTACTTTCTTTTGCTAGCAGTTTTCCACAATAATTGAACAATTTCTCTGTTTCTCCTGATTTAAGACAGGAACAAAGACACGAAAAGACATTACTATAGGTTAATATTGAGCAGCAAGTGATGTACAAAATATACTTTATATGTGCACACTGATGTAATGCTCTAGTAAATTTAGTGCAAAATTTGCAGGCACCATTCATGCAGGGACATGTAAAGATATATGAGTAAGTGAATCAAGTCTGGGCTACTCTAAAGAAAACATGTACCAGAGTGAAGATGTTTGCTATCCATCTTATACTGGTTCATGATACACAATGTTCAGACACAAAATCTTTCAGACAAAGTCATTTGAATGACTTTAGTTAACTAGTTTACATTCTATGTGTTGCGTAGGATACCTTAATGATGTATTTCACAATTTTTTTTTTCTAAAACTTTAAGCTCCTGACCCTAGTTGTGCTTTCAGCTGTAAAGAAGTGCTTTTCTTATCTGCATGTAGCTGTAGTTGCTGTCACATAACACCATAATAATAGTAATAATATTAGTAATAATAGTAATACATAATAATTATCTTTTTTTTTCTGTTGTAGTCAAACAAGGCACTTTTT
Organism: Neolamprologus multifasciatus; assembly: GCF_963576455.1. Classification (NCBI taxonomy): domain Eukaryota; kingdom Metazoa; phylum Chordata; class Actinopteri; order Cichliformes; family Cichlidae; genus Neolamprologus; species Neolamprologus multifasciatus. The sequence goes on along the minus strand of NC_140450.1, from coordinate 1,600,589 downwards.
TTAAAAGGCGCAGAGGCAGCTATGGACTTCTACCACCCAACAGTAAGTTTTTGAAGAAAAGATTGTGATGGACATAATTTTTAAAGTGGACAGAAACACTTAATCTATAAAGGCTCATTTACATCATGGAGCCCTGCTCTAAAAACAATATAGATGTAACTCTATGTAGCTGGATTTAAGAAATAAGTGCTTAATGTTAAAGTTTTACAAACATATTTAGTGCCACCTTCTGTCAGTACAGAACAGTGCTGTCATCGGGTTGGTTGCGGCTAATAGACTTACATTAGTTATTGTTAGCTAACTTGTAAGAGAACAAATAACTCAGAGGAAAATAAGGACACTAAAACCTTTCATGTTAAAGCTGAGAATATAGTGTCCACTTTCACTCTCTGTCTCTTTAGCAGTAAGTGGCTCTATGTTGTTTGCTGCACTGAAACAGGAAAACCCAGCTATTGGCTTTAATGTTCAGTTTTGTAAGGCACTTTATAAATAAGAGCAGAGTGGAGAAGTGCCTGTTTGAGCCCGGTGACAGCTGGTTCACTGGATTGACAGAAACAGATTTTTCCTCCCTGGCCGAGTGCACTGACCGGTGCAATCAGAACTATTTTATCAAATAAAATAGTCTTTCTTTTCCCAAGCACACGAAGACAGTTTACAACATAACAGCTCACTACATGCACATCACAACCACAAACATAAGTATGTTTCTTACCCAAGCATGCTTGAGCACACAAAAAACTATTTTTACCTACTTTTTAAAAATTTCTCAAGATACAAGAAGTTTATTGTCATGTACACCGCAGAACACACGTGGTTACTCAAAGCAATTCAATTCTTACTTTGCAGGTTCCCTTCACACAAAATATGTAAATAAACGACCAACAAAAATAAAGAATAAACTTAACTCTGTTAGGATGCCTGGGTTGTGGACCCAGGGTTTTTGAGTTTATTATATTATTTATAATTTCTAGTCTTTGGGTTTTCGTTAGAGTCATGTCTTATGGTTTGTCTCTGTGTAATCCTTAGTTGCTGTCTCCCCTGTCTGCTATATCCCCGTGTCCAGTCAGTGTCTGTGTCTGCCCTGGTCCCACGTCTCTGTTCCCTCTGTTGTAGTGCCTGCATATGAGTCTGTGTCTTTTGTTCAGTCTGTGTTTTGTGTTTCCTGTTTTACTTTGAAGGTCTCTGTCTTATCTCAGTGTGTTCAGTTTACGCTTCCTTGTCTCGTCAGTTCTGATTTGCCCCAGCTGTGTTTCCCTCCTGTTGTCCATTCCCTGATTGCTCCCTCTATGTATTTAAGCCCTGTGTTTCAGTTTGTCATTGTTGCGATCTACCCTTATTTTGCTGTGTGTTCTGTCTGTGTAAAGTTTACCTTGGAGTCTCAGTTTTGTTACTTTTTTGGAGTTCAGCATTAAAGCTGTATTTAAGTTCACCTTTGATTTCCGTGAGTCTGCATTTTGGGTCCTTCATATCACCACCCCTGCGTGCACACAGCCTTCACATAACAAACTCTGATATAGAAAATAATTTTAAAAAGCAAAACAAGTGCTTTTGCAGCACTTGTAGCTTATATGTGGGTGTAATCAGAATTTAAAGTGCAACACTGTCATAGTGGTAATAAATACAGAGTATGCAATAAAATAAATTGTTTATATTGTATGAAGTTGTGTTATGTCATATATAAATGTACAAAATTGCAAATTTAAAGATTGAAGATAATTACAGTTCAGCAATTAGTCATTGATTCAGTAGGATGATGGCCTTACGTCAGTTACAGCACATAGCATTCAGGTACCAACAGTCATTCCTCTTCATCACATAGATGAAATTGGAAATTTAAAAGACCTTAATTTGTTTTTCAGACCTGAAAAATAATTTCTCTATCCAACAATTTTTTTTACTGAAGTTTCTTTGGCTGTAGGGCCTGAAACCTGGAAATTGATGTAAAAGATGTAAAAGAAATATATTTGTGTCTGCATTTGTTGTCATTTCAGTGTCTGCGCTCAGGGCTGTTCTGCTGGGGAACAACTGTTCTATGAGGAGTTCAGTGGGGAACTTCCTACTCAGAGAGAGCAAGTTCAACCCCGAGGAAGAACTGGACCGTTGTGTGAGAGCCAGTGGACAGATTCAAGGGAAAAAAATATTTCTCATAAATACACCAGATCTGCTTCATCCAAACAACTCAGAAGACAAAATAAAGGAACATGTGAACAACTGTGTGAGGCTCTCTGATCCTGGACCTCATGTGTTCCTGCTGGTTCTACAGCCTGAAGATTTCACTGAGCATCAAAAAACGAGACTCTGCAGAGTCCTGAACTTCTTCAATGATCATTCCTTTGATCATTCACTGGTTCTGATATCACCACCCAGAGAGAGGCGTCCAGGTTCAGGGCATAGTGTCATGTATCATACACCTATACAGGAAATGATGCAAAGATGTAAAAACATGTCACTGCAGCTTGAAAACCTCAACATTCAGGAGTTACTAGAAAACATAAAATGCATTGTAAAGAGGAACAATGGAAAACATGTCATCTATCATCACTCCAGCGCTGATCAAAGGAAAGATGCTCCTGTTAATAGACATTATGCTAAATCTGTTGGTAAGTTTAAAACATTTTTTAAGATAATGTGGAAAAATAATCTTCCTAATATTATTTTAACATGTCAGGAGGCTTTCTCAAAAGGATTTTAAAAAAAGACAAAATTCACTGACTATACAGGATAAAAGTCAGCATAATTTCTGAACTGTTATTTTTATGGCTGAGGTCTATTGAAGGAACCTAAAAAAAAATCAAGCTTAAGTTTAGAAATTTGGGTCACGCAGAGTAAACTATCTAGAAAAGGAAATATTTAGTCTTTAAATGTGTTTCTTGCCTTTACATTGGGCAGCACTTGTTGTGTCAACGTGTTTAATTTTAATACAAAGCCAGAAAAAATAAGAATTTGTTATGAAACTCCATCTTTGTAACCCAGAAAGTATATTTATGAAGCATTAATCAAAGAAAGGAATGTATGACTAAAGATGTAATATGGGAAGTCCATTCAAGTTAAATGTTGTTCTGATGAGGACCTCGTAATAGTTTTTGTGTTGGAAAAGCATTTTAGGATCATGCTAACATCAGTCAGACTGCTTACAGGAATTTGTGAAAGTAATTTTCAGTGTTTGTCTGTTTGTTCCTTTACAGGATGTGCACTCAGGATTATGCTCTTTGGAGAAAGCTCAGCGAAGAAGACAGCACTATGTAACTTTATTGTGAGGAAAACAGGTTTTGATATTTCAAGATATTCTGACACAAGGCAAGTTGTTCAGGGAGAGTGGAAAGGACAACCAGTTACAGTAGTGAAAACTCCTAACCTCTTTGGTAAGTCTTTGAAGGCCATGAATGAAGAGATGAAGAGCTGTGTGAGTCTTTGTCCTCCTGGACCAAATGTTCTGCTGCTCCTGGTGAAACCTTCTGATTTCACTGAGGAGAACAGAAGAACTCTGGAGTTCATCCTGAGTTTGTTTGGTGACTACACCTTTAAACACTCGATGGTGATCGTCACACATGTGGAGACAAGTTTTGCTCTTACATCACTCCTTAAAGATTGTGAAGGTCGACGTTACAACATGAATGAAGATGATCATGAACAGTTAATGGAGAAGATTGAAAAAATAATACATCAGAACAAAGGAAAATTCCTCACAGTCACTGAAGAGTTTGACAGCGAGAGACCATCTTTAAACCTGGTTCTGTGTGGGAGGAGAGGAGCAGGGAAGACGTCAGCAGCCAAGGCCATTTTAGGTCAGACTGAGCTTCATTCAGTCTCCAACTCATCAGAGTGTGTTAAACATCAGGGAGAGGTGTGTGGACGTTGGGTTTCCCTGGTGGAGCTGCCTGCCTTGGATGGAAAACCTCAGAAGGCAGTGATGGAGGAATCACTCAAGTGTATCTCCCTCTGTGATCCTGAGGGTGTCCATGCCTTCATCCTGGTCCTACCTGCAGGTCACCTCACTGATGAAGACAAGGGAGAGTTAGAGACCATCCAGAACACATTCAGCTCTCGAGTCAATGACTTCACCATGATTCTGTTCACTGTGGACTCAGATCCTACAGATCCAACTGTTTTAAACTTTATAAAGGAAGACAAGGACATTCAAAAGCTCTGTCAGAGTTGGGGAGGAAGACATGTTGTTTTCAAGGGCAAGACACAAATTGCAGAGCTGTTGGAAACTGTGGAAATGATGAGAGCTGAAGGACCTAAGTGCTTCACAATGGAAATGTTCAGCAAAGCTCAGATTGAGAGGTTTATTATGTTTGATGCTGAACTGCAGGAAGTTAAACACAAGAGTGAGGCTTCATCTGATGATGCAAATCAAACTGAACAGTCCATCAGGATGGTGCTGCTTGGAAAAACTGGCAGTGGGAAAAGTGCAACTGCAAACACCATTTTGCAGACAAAGGAATTTTTATCCAAACCCAGTGGGAAATCTGTGACCAGAGAATGTCAGAAAGCCGCAGGAGAGATTGATGGACGTCCTGTTGTTGTGGTCGACACCCCCGGCTTGTTTGACACGACTCTGTCCAGTTATGAAGTTCGACAGGAGCTTCTGAAATGTATCAGCATGTTGTCTCCTGGCCCTCACGTGTTCTTACTGGTGCTGCAGATCGGTCGATTTACAGAGGAGGAGAAAGAAACTGTGAAAAAGATCAAAGAGATTTTTGGAAAGAAGTCAGGAAACTTCATCATTGTTACCTTCACCAGAGGAGATGAGCTTGAAGACACTATTGAACGTTACATAGAAGAAGACTGTCCTGATTTTGTAAAAACTCTGATTAAAGACTGTGGAGGCAGATACCACGTCTTCAACAACAAAGATCCGAAAAACCGTAGACAAGTGTCAGACCTGCTGATGAAAATTGAAGCCATGTTAAAAGACAGTGGTGACAAATACTACACCACTGAGATGTTCCAAGAGGCTGAGGCAGCAATACAGAAGGAGATGGAGAGACTGCTGAAACAGAAGGATGAAGACATGAAGAGAGAGAGGGAGGAGCTTAAAAGGAAACATGAAGAAGAAATGCAAAAAGTAAAAAGAGAAATGGAAGAAGAGATCTCTAAATTTGAGTCTGAGAAAGAGGAGAACATGAAACAACTCAAGCAGATGGAGGAACGCATTAACCAGGAGCGAGAAGAGAGAGAGAGAGAACAGAAAATCAGAGAAGATGAGGAGAGAAAGAAGAAAGAACAGGAAGAATCTCAACAACAACAATGGAAACAAAAACTGGAAACTTTGGAAAACCAAATAGAATCAGAATCGAAGGAAGAGCTCATCAGAGAGCTGGAGCAAAACAGAGAAGAAATGAGAAGACAGAGAGAGGCCTGGGAGATGGAAAGGAAAGAATGGTGGGACAATAGGTATGAAGAAAGTGAACAGAGACGAGAAGCAGAAGATATGAAAATGAAAAAGCTAAAGGAAAAATATGAAAAGGAAAAAGAACATTATCAAATAAAAATAAAAGAACATTGCTCCCGCATAATAGAGGAGCAAAACAAGAGAACCGCATTAGAGAAGGACCTCAAGAACGCAATTAAACAAATGAAGTGGAAATCTGAAGAAGAGGCCAGAAATCAAGCTCAAGAGCTCAATGAATTCAGAGAGAAATACACCAGGGACTTTGAATCTCTGATAGAGACATATAATGATGAGATAAGGGATCTGAAAGCAAAATTAATGCCACAGCAAGATCAGTATAGTCTCTCCAGCCACAAAGAAAAAAAACTTAACAAACAATGGGAAGAAATGCAGAAAAAGCATGAAGAAGAAATAAAACGGTTAAAAAAGAAATACAAAAACAGGTGCATCATTTCCTGATAAAATTAAATGTATATTACTCAAGCCACAGGACTGTATGCACTAATTTGCTACTTTTAATACTGTAAAAACAGCCAGTTGAAAAATTATGGCCAGAGTTTAAAATGTGTTTATGTAGTTTATTTACAGTGATGTTTGTTTAATATGAGATAATATACATTTAAGTTTTATTGCAGTAGAATTGCTTTTTGTTTTGTACATTTAATTTGTTTTTACTTTAATATACCACCTCAATTTAAACCTGAAGAAAAAAACAAAAAACTTGCTTGTGTGTGTTATTTCAGCATTTTTCTTTTTTGGGGGGTAGGTAAGACTATTTCTTTTGCCTGTTATGAACAGTATTTACCTTCAGGTTTACTCTGGTCTGTATATGTGTGGTGCCACAGCTTCATTATGATCATTCAGGGTGAATATTTTTGTAAGAAAGTTACCTATTCTTTTGCTCTTTATTTAATAAAAACAATTTGCTGGCAAAGGTTACATGTTGTCCTATTATGTATTAATATCTTAATTAATGTATTAATGCAGAGTGCCATTTGTATCGTTGATATTTTGTCGTATTATAATCGGACCATCAGGTATATGGCACACTATTTTTCTTTTCTTTTTCTTTTCTGTCCTGTGTGCCCAAAAATGCCCAACAAATGTACTTTCCCAACTGTACCATTATGGTATTTGCTAAAATGGTCCACTTGATAGTTTGATTAGAGCTTTTTTAGGATTGTTTATTTTGAGTTATTTCAATCACAACCGACAAGACCGACTTGATTTCATGTGGGTATTAGCACACACATAGATTCTGGGCAAACAAACTAGCAATGGAATCTGTCAATAAAGAAAGCAAGGCACTGTCAAAGTCAGCAAAGAAAAAGCATAACATGGAAAAAAATGAACTGTGGCATCAGGATTGGGTTCATGCAACAAAAAGGAAGCACATATTATACAAAGGAAGATAAGAGAGATGAGAGTACTAACAGAAAGGAACAAGATCATTAGCAGACTCATTCATTTAAAGGCGCAGTTTTATGAGGAAGAATCCAAGTAGTGTCAAGAAAGAGAAACAGTGGAACATGACTTGATTTTGTGCAAAGAATACGATGAAACAAGAAGAGAGCTTACTAGAAGGATGCAAAACATAACAGACAAGTTTAATCTTGTCTGCTATCTTTAAACACTTTGTTACTAGCAGCCTGTTACAAAAACACAGAAAATGTTTGAATCTATGGAGAAGTCACTGAATGAAAACAATTTGACAGGAATAAAAATGTGTTTTGAACCAACAAGATGACTCCCAAACAGTGATGGGAATAACAGCTCTAACGCCCTTACTAATGCCGTTAATTTTTTCAGTAACGAGTAATTTAACTAATTGCTATTTCTATCGTTTCAATGCCATTACCGTTACTAACAAGAAAATGCGGTGCGGATGCATTCCTATTTTTCAACACACACGGTTGAAGTCATCTTCCGCTTACTGTGAGGTAGAAGTAGGGATGTGTACAGGTATCCGGTGCCGTAATGCCACCGGATCTGACATTAACGGTAGTAACCAGACCGAAAAGCAGTGCACATTTCGGTGCTTTATTTCTGTGCTTTTTTTTTCTTCCTGAGATGTCATACACTTTGGATCCTAGCCAATCATTTTACCTTTGCAATGATAGTAGGCGGGCCCAGGTACGTACGTTCTTTTAGAGCAGAGCTACAGATTAAAAATGCCCAAAGCGAAGTGGTCAAAATTCTGGCTGCAGCCTGCAACAAGTGCTTTAAGGTGATACTGTGTAAAGGAAGAAACCTCGAAACTGATGAAACACCTGGCGACACATAGCATTTTTTTTAAAACCGAAAAATGCGCGTATTTGATAGCTTGATGCGAGACCTCACACCGGCTACTACTACTGCGGGTGTGGTGCCTGTTAGCGGACCCGGAGTTAGCAACATCCTCCAAGAACCCGAAGAGGAGAGTCCTGGCCCTTAGCCCTGCCAGTGTAGCAGAAATGATGACGGATGATGATGCAGCAGCAGCCGTTCTTCTCTGGGTGAGTAGCTTAGCTGTATAGCTCCAGAGAAAGCTAATATGATTATCTTTTTGCAAAAAAAAACAAACAAAAAAACCCAACCAACCAAACAAACCCCCCCCCCCCCCCCCAGCTTAACATGAGAGGTTTTAGGACAAAGTTTGTGTTTTCCATTGTCTAAGCACCGGTTCCAACCAAAGGAGGTATGTTGTATCAACAGAAAAGGCTAACTTGGTTATCATTTTGCAGAAAAAAGAGACTGCTAAAAATAAATACATAAGAGGTTTTTGGACAAAGTTTGTGTTCTCCATTCTTTAAGCACCGGTTCGAGCACCGTTTATGCACCAGCACCGTTTCAAAAGCACCAGTTTGGCACAGGTATCGGATAAAACCTAAACCATACCCAGCCCTAGGTAGGAGGGCAAACCAATCGCACGAGTGCTGCTGATTGGCTGAGTAAGCTAACAGAAAAAAACAGAAACAAAGGCAGTATATAGAAGCGCTACCACAAAGTGCACAGGGTTATGAAATAAGGTCAGTCGTTCAACAGTGGCTGCAGAGACAGTGGATGGCATTATTGGAAAGAAACTGCTAGTTCCTTGCACTACAAGATGGAATTCCTTTTATGATTCCCTGATTGGTGCTGCTGTCGCATGGTGTTCGCTCGCTCTGCGGTAGAGTATCACTTCCTGTTCTTGCTCAAACACAGTGGTGTTTCTGAGTAGCTTATCTGCTTAGTAATTTAATTAAAAACTTTTAGATACATTCCTTTTCATAGTATAATCTTCACATGCTTCATCAGAAGCACACTTTCTGTGTACTCACTATCTAACTTATAGGTATTCACTCACTGTACTGTTTCGCTAGATTAGCTTAGCTTGTAGCTGACTTGTTAGCACCATGGCTACTTCACCTGTCCCTCCTGCACTTTCTTGCTCATTGTGTCAGATGTTTAGTTATTCCTCGGCCTCCTTTAGCAGTAATGATATCTGTAACAAATGTAGCATATTTGCAGCTCTGGAGGCCAGGATTACTGAATTGGAGACTCGGCTTCGCACCCTTCTCTCACCCTTAGCTAGCCAGGCCCCTGTAGCTGGTGCAGCCGAAGATAGCGTAGGCCCCGCTAGCTGTTCCCCGGCAGACCCCAAGCAGCTGGGGAAAGAGGGCGGCTGGGTGACGGTGAGGAGGAAGCATAGTCCTAAACAGAAGCCCCAGGTACACCACCAACCTGTTCATGTGTCTAACCATTTTTCCCCACTCAGCGACACACCCGCCGGGAGTCAAACTCTGGTAATTGGTGATTCTGTTCTCAGACATGTGAAGCTAGAGACACCGGCAACCATAGTCAATTGTCTTCCAGGGGCCAGAGCAGGCGACATTGAAGGAAATTTAAAACTGCTGGCTAAGGATAAACGTAAATTCAGTAAAATCATAATTCACGTCGGCAGTAATGACACCCGGTTACGCCAATCGGAGGTCACTAAAATCAATATTGAATCGATGTGTAACTTTGCCAAAACAATGTGGGACTCTGTAGTTTTCTCTGGTCCCCTCCCCAATCAGACCAGGAGTGACATGTTTAGCCGCATGTTCTCCTTAAATTGTCTTAGTGGTGTCCCAGAAACAATGTGGGCTTCATAGATAATTGTTATCATCTATCGTCCACCTGGGCCTTACACAGAGTTTCTGTCTGATTTCTCAGACTTTTTATCAGATTTAGTTCTCAGCTCAGATAAAATAATTATTGTGGGTGATTTTAACATCCATGTAAATGCTTAAAATGACAGCCTCAACATGGCATTTAATCTGTTATTAGACTCAATTGGCTTCTCTCAAAATGTAAAAGAACCCACCCACCACTTTAATCACACTCTAGATCTTGTTTTAACATATGGCATAGAAACTGAACATTTAACAGTGTTTCCTGAAAACCCTCTCCTGTCTGATCATTTCTTGATAACATTTACATTTACAATAATTGATTACACAGCAGTGGAGAGTAGACTTTACCGCAGTAGATGTCTTTCTGAAAGCGCTGTAACTAAGTTTAAGAATATAATCCAGCCACTGTTATCATCTTCAATGCCCTGTACCAACACAGAGCAGAGCAGCTATCTGAACGCTTCTCCAACAGAGGTCGATTATCTTGTTAATAATTTCACCTCCTCACTACGTACGACTCTGGATACTGTAGCTCCTGTGAAAACTAAGGCCTCAAATCAGAAGTACCTGACTCCGTGGTATAATTCTCAAACACGTAGCCTAAAGCAGATGACTCGTAAGCTGGAGAGGAAATGGCGTGTCATTTAGCCTGGAGAGCCTGGTGAGGAACCTTGGAGTCATTTTTGACCAGGACATGTCCTTCAACGCACATATTAAACAAATATGTAAGACTGCTTTCTTCCATTCGTGCAACATCTCTAAAGTTAAAAATATCCTGTCTCAGAGTGACGCTGAAAAACTAGTTCATGCATTTATTACTTCCAGGCTGGACGACTGTAATTCATTATTATCAGGAAGTCCTAAAAACTCCCTGAAAAGCCTTCAGCTAATCCAAAATGCTGCAACAAGAGTCCTGACAGGGACTAGAAAGAGAGCATATTTCTCCTGTTTTGGCTTCCCTTCATTGGCTTCCTGTTAAATCCAGAATTCAAAATCCTGCTCCTCACATACAAGGTCTTAAATAATCAGGCCCCATCTTATCTTAATGACCTTGTAGTACCATATCACCCTATTAGAGCACTTCCCTCTCACACTGCAGGCCTACTTGTTGTTCCTAGAGTATTTAAAAGTAGAATGGGAGGGAGAGCCTTCAGTTTTCAGGCCCCTCTTCTGTGGAACCAGCTTCCAGTTTGGATTCAGGAGACAGATACTATCTCTACTTTCAAGATTAGGCTTCAAACTTTCCTTTTTTAAAACTTTCGCCTCAGTCAGTGTGCCCCAGGGAAGCTGTGGCTACAATGTAGCTTGCCATTACCAGTGTGTGAATGTGTGTGTAAATGGGTGAATGACTGAATGTAGTGTGAAGCGCTTTGGGGTCCTTAGGGACTAAGTAAAAGCGCTATACAAATGCAGGCCATTTACCATTTACCATTTTTGCCAAAGCATATAGTTAGGGCTGGACCAGGTGACCCTGAATCCTCCCTTAGTTATGCTGCAATAGACGTAGGCTGCCGGGGGATTCCCATGATGAACTTTTCCTTTCCAGTCACCTTTCTCACTCACTATGTGTTAACAGACCTCTCTGCATTGAATCATATCTGTTATTAACCTCTGTCTCTCTTCCACAGCATGTCTTTATCCTGTCTTCCTTCTCTCACCCCAACCAATCACAGCAGATGGCCCCGCCCCTCCCTGAGCCTGGTTCTGCTGGAGGTTTCTTCCTGTTAAAGTTTTTCCTTCCCACTGTCGCCAAAGTGCTTGCTCATAGGGGGTCATATGATTGTTGGGCTTTTCTCTGTATGTACTATTGTAGGGTCTACCTTACAATGTAAAGCACCTTGAGGCGTTTGTTGTTGTGATTTGGCGCTATATAAATAAAATTTAATTGAATTGAATTCCTGTCTATGTGCAACAACAGGCTTGGAGAGTTTTCCCGCCCTGAAGCCAGCCGCACCTGCCTACAATCATACTCACCTGGTGCTGCTGATTCTTGTCACAGGCCCACTATTTAACAGAGTAATGGTGCTTCAGTTAATGCTTGATCGTTCAGTGACACATCGTCTGATCGTCTGTAAACTCCGGCTTGCTAAGGAGAAAGTCCTTTGTTGTAGTGAGGTGAACTAAACTATTGTGTCTTCTTTTGCCCGAAAACTAAACAGGAGAGCTGCGCACTACTTGTAAATATTTCTGAAGGAGTTCTTGAGCACCATGGATCAACAGAGGAATTCACTGCACGGGAGCTGGGATACGGTCACAGAAGGTAGCACGTTAATTGGGACTGTTTCATACGTATTTGTTTGTTCCTTCACTATAAATACCTTTATTGTCACCTCTCAGGAAGTCCTGTGTTTGGTCCTGTTTTTCACAGAAACCTGACATTAATGTGGGCGAGAATGAGTGGAGGTGTCCGCATGTTGCAGTTAGCATCTAGCTAGCACTAAAGAAGAGGAATGACCAAAAAGGGAGAAACATTTCTTCATAATGGTTCTTTAACATTTTTCCATCCATCCATCCATCTTCATCCGCTTTATCCGGAGCCGGGTCGCGGGGGCAGCAGCCTAAGCAAAGAGGCCCAGACCTCCCTCTCCCCAGCCACCTCCTCCAGCTCATCCGGGGGAACACCAAGGCGTTCCCAGGCCACTCGAGAGATATAATCTCTCCAGCGTGTCCTGGGTCTGCCCCGGGGCCTCCTCCCGGTGGGACATGCCTGGAACACCTCACCCAGGAGGCGCCCAGGGGGCATCCTTGTCAGATGCCCAAACCACCTCAGCTGACTCCTTTCGATGTGGAGCAGCAGCGGCTCTACTCTGAGCCCCTCCCGGATGGCCGAACTTCTCACCCTATCTCTAAGGGAGATGCCAGCCACCCTTCGGAGGAAGCTCATTTCCGCCGCTTGTATTCGTGATCTCGTTCTTTCGGTCACTACCCACAGCTCGTGGCCATAGGTGAGGGTAGGGACATAGATCGACCGGTAAATTGAGAGCTTCGCTTTTACACTCAGCTCCCTCTTCACCACGACGGACCGGTGCAGCGTCCGCATCACTGCGGCTTTAACATTTTTATCAGCTCAAAAAACCTCAGCAAACACACAAACTGTTTGTGTGCAGTTTGTCTCACAGTGTGTTAAAGGTAAAGGTCCGGCTGTTCTATTTCACAGAGAGAGAAAAGAAAGAGAGCTGTTTAGCTAACTTCCCTCAAATGACCAGAATCAGAATATTTTATCAATCCCAAAGGAAATTATGTGAGTTACAGTTGCTCCAAGACAGTAACAGTAACAGACTGAACTATTTAAACAGGTTTTACAAATGTAAGAAATAATACATACAAATTGCTCACTTATAAATATCAAGAATATTAGACTATACATTAGACTGTAATCTTCCCCGGCCAAAATTGAGACACTGTCATTGAAGAGATGTCGCCCAGCAGACTCCCCGGCACAACATCGCCTGCCGGCAAAGACATTGCAGACATCCTGGAGTCAATCGACAAGCGATTGTCAAGTTTCGATGCGAGGCTGTCCCTGGTGGAGATTTTACACCGGGAATTTAAATCTCTGCGAGAATCCCTGGAGTTCAGCCAGCAGCAGGTGGAAACGCTTGCCGCTGAAAATGCCACGCTATGGGAGTCGGTCAAATCTCTCACCGATAACGTGACCCAGCTAAACATAGAAAATAAAAAAAATAAAAGAATCCGTTATCGATCTACAAGTCCAAGCATGCGAGACAACCTTGTGTTTTCTGGTATTCCAGAATCTGCCGGAGAGGACGCGGAGGCAACTGTGAAAAGCTTCATTAAAATCCACCTGAAGCTGCCGGAGGACACCGTAAAGAACATCCCCTTTGATAGAGTGCATCGCTTGGGGGCCGTGAGGTCGCCGGCCGGGAGACCACGTCCTATTGTGGCCAAATTCGGCCACTTCAAACAAAAGGAACAGGTGAAAAGCCGCGGGAGGGAATTAAAAGGAACAGACTTCAGCGTGAACGACCAGTTCCCCAAAGAGAACGACGCAGGGTTCTCTTCCCAATCGGACGCGGCTTCATCCAGAAGGGCTCCCGCGCTGTCATCGCTGTGGACCGGCTGTACGTGGACGGACAACTTTACCGCGACCCCGACATCACTCCGTGGCTGTATTAACTTCACACCAGATAAGAATCTGCTACAATCTTTCCCTATCCACTCACACTAACTTACATTAACATCTGTTTAACTTACCAGTATCAAATCGCATCTTAAGTGTGATGAATAAGAGCAGAATGAACACCGTCACTCTCTGTCAATGGTTTGATTGGAATGTTTCCGGTTTTTTTTCTTCCCTCTCGTTTTTTTCTCTCTTTTTCCCCTCTTGTTTTTATGCTGCTCACCCTTGTCCTTGGTTTCTTTCTTTATTTCTTTTACTGCTTCGATCACCTGCTTCCACACTCATCCACAAACAACATCTTTTATTTCGACACATACGCACCGCACGATCACGCACAGTCATGCGCTCAACGGCAGCACATTTACATCAGTCAGACAGCGCACACAGTCGTATAGGATACACACACTTAAGCCAAGCGTACTCATATTAGTAAATATGCACACACATAGTCAGACTCAGGGAGCATCTCGCCACACATTTTTTCTCTCTCTCCCTCTCTTTATTTATGAACAAGTGATGTATTCTCTCCACCTGTCTAAGCTACACACACAGCATACACCCCTAGTTATACACACACATCTATGGGCGCACTGAGGTTTGTTACATGGAATGTAAATGGAGCTGGCTCCAAAGAAAATATGTTAAAAATATTTAACCAGTGTTGGGGAGTAACGGAATACATGTACCGCCGTTACGTATTTAAAATACAAAATATGAGTAACTTTATTCCGTTACAGTTACCGTTTAAAAAGGTGGTATTTAGAATACAGTTACTTTGTTGAAATAAATGGATTACACGGCGGTACTTCCCTGTTTCATATTGTGGCGGGTCAGGACTGTTTGGGTTTTGTTTGACAGCTACGTTCTGTTGTTCCAGGCGGCAGTGTTACGGTTGCCATGGTTACATGGTGACGCTCGCTCTGCGTGTTTCCTGGGTGAGAGAGGCCTTTTTGTTGTTGTTGTGCTAAGCTAATAGGCAGAATGCTACCGGTATAGCTCTAAAGAATGTAGCATCATAGGCAGTGTAGTCCGTGCTGCAGGGAGAATGGACTGCCATACCCGTTATGTGTCTGTGAGCGAGGGAGGGAGAAAAAGGAAAAGTACGAGGAAAAGGAAAAAACGGGAGCTGGAAGCATGTAAATATAATAATTACCACTGCAGCCAAGAAGAGAGCCTGACGAGCCCAGCTGTAAGTAAGCTATTAAGACTCGACTGTACGCTGTGTTCGTTTTCCTCCGAAACAATAAGTTCTGTTGGAGCAGCCTTTCAACGCCTCTCTCTGTCTCTGCTAGCAAAGTTGACCCAGACAACAAAGTAAAGCTAGTTTTCGGCTACGAGCCGACACAGAACCCACCGTATTAGCCAGAGGTCCCTTTACTACGGTTCGGAGCCGCGGACCTTCAGTAACAGTAATAAATCACAGCAATAGTACATTCATGTAGTTGTAAACAGCATGATAATATATTAAGTAATCCAAAGTATTCAGAATACGTTACTCTCATTGAGTAACGTAACGGAATACGTTACAGAATACATTTTGGGGCATGTATTCTGTAATCTGTAATGGAATACATTTTAAAAGTAACCTCCCCAACACTGTATTTAACCAACTCAAAAAACTACAGGCAGATGTTGTCCTTTTACAAGAGACCCACAGACCTCTTAGAGGTTCGAATGAACTTAAAACACTTGAGTTTCCTAATGTGTTCTCAGCTTGTTATAATTCTAGACAAAGGGGAGTAGCAATTCTAATACATAAAAATATTAATTTCACAGTACTTGATACAGTTATAGATCCAGAGGGCAGATTCTTAATCATTAAACTATCTATACTTGATAAAAAAGCTATGTATTGTAAGTGTATATGGTCCAGATGTTGATGATCCCTCATTCTTTCACGTTTTTTCAGTGCACTCTCTGAACACTTAGATGGCACACTTGTTCTTGGAGGCGACCTCAACCTTTGACTAAATGAAGACATGGATAGGCTCAATACAGCAGGAACTCAGCGTAACTGGCAGTCCACAAATATAATCAAACAGTATATGAGCGACTTTGGCCTTTGCGATGCATGGCGCTCCCTTCACCCCACCAGTAAGGAATATACTTTTTTCTCACATGTTCATCACTCCTACTCTCGTCTGGATTATTTTTTGGTCAGCAGCTCACTGCTGAGTGACGTTTCAGACACTGAGATTCACCCTATAGCTGTCAGCGATCATGCTCCTGTATCTTTAACACTAATGCACAAGAATAATACTACGCCAAGTAAAAACTGGAGATTTAATACATCGCTGCTTAAAGATGAAGACTTTATTAAATATTTTAAAAAAGAGTGGACTTCATATTTAGACTTTAATGACACTCCCGGAACATCAGCATCTGTTCTATGGGAAGCAGGGAAAGCTGTGATGAGAGGTAAAATAATTTCTTTCTCATCACATAAAAAGAAAAAAGAAAACAAAAATATTCAGGAATTAGAAAAAAACATCAAATCACTAGAAGAAGCCTACGCGTTCCACCAAGATCAGGAAACATTGAACAAAATACGCAAAACAAAACTAGAATTAAATGAGATAATTGATTAAAAAAAAAACAAAATTCTTAGTACAAAGACTACGCTTACAAAATTATGAACATGGTAATAAATCCAGTCAATTTCTAGCAAACCAGCTAAAAATAAATAAAGAAAAAACAACTATATGTGCTGTTCAAGATTCATCTGGGAACACAATATATGACCCGAAACAAATAAACAACATTTTCAGGGATTTCTATAAAACGTTGTATTCACCACAAATAAACCTGTCTAAAAAGGAAATTGATCAGTTTCTAGACAACATAACTCTCCCAAAATGATTAGACACTCAAGCAATGGCACTGGATTCACCACTGACACCAGGTGAACTCCAGGAAGCCGGATAAGCATGCCCAATATAAGGCTCCAGGTCCAGACAGCTTTCCTGCAGAATTCTACAAAGAATTCTGGACGATTCTAGCACCAGTTTTTTACAGAACATTGTTAGAAATCAAAGAAAAGGGCAGACTTACATCAAATATGAATTCTGCAAACATTAATCTCCTGCTAAAACCAGGCAAAGACTCTGTATATCCCTCAAGCTATCGTCCAATATCCCTTATAAATGTAGACCTTAAAATAATCTGCAAAGCTCTCTCAAAGAGACTAGAGAAAATAACCCCCCTCTTAATTCATCCTGACCAAACTGGTTTCATAAAAGGTAGGCACTCATCAACAAATACACGTAGATTACTTAATTTGATAGACTACTCATACAGTAAAAACATCGAAACTACAATATTTTCTTTAGATGCAGAAAAAGCGTTTGACAATTGGCGTTTGGTTCAATTTCTTACTCCAAAAAACCCCCAAATTACTATCCAAGATATACAGAATGCTTTCTAAAACAGATGAATCAATATCACTTCCTATTGCAAAATGGGAAGTGGATTTATCAGTTAACTTAGACCAAAACTTCTGGTCTCAAATTTGCTTAAAAACCTTTCATCTAATTAGAAATCCCAGTCTTCAATTAATTCAATACAAAATACTACATAGAGTGCACTATACAGGTCATCAGATGTTCAAGATGGGTTATACGTCTACCAACAACTGCTCACACTGCCAAACCAATTCACCGGACAATTACATCCACGCTCTTTGGTTCTGTCCACAGTTCAGAAGTTTTGGCGCGAGATATGTGAAGACTTATCAAAGTGTCTGAAATGTAACATTCCAACTTCCCCCTTAGTGTGTTTGTTGGGCAGCTTAGATAATGTCACTTCAGAATAGAATATAGCCCATATGGTTTTCATTGCCATATGCATAGCCAAGAAAACAGTCCTCATGAACTGGAAAAATAAAAATAATCTTAATTCTAACCAATATAGAAATGATCTATTAGATTACATTAGTCTTGATACAGCCTCTGCCACCACATCAGATCAATTGCTCTGGGCTCCTTTGATCAGCTCCATCACCTAGTGGGGGTGGGGGGTCATAGTTTGGTCCCGCCTTCACTGTTGTGATTGGTGTGGGGGTAGGGACAGGCTTAGGGCGTCGGTGTGTTCCCCAGGAGCATCTTCCTTGGGGGGCTCAACCCGGGGTAGCGGTCATGGCCAATTAGGGGCTCTGTTGGCTCTTAGGTGACGGTTTCCTCATGGCTGCGTGCAGCGGGGCTAGGGGAGGGTCTGTGCTGACGGATGTGGGTTACTGACCTGGTAGCCTGGCTGCCCCTGGGTGGGTCCGGGACGGGCGTGAGGTTCTGGGGGCGCTCCGGCTCTGGGCTGGGGCCCTGGCCGGGCCTCGGGGCCTTGGGTCCTGGTTGGTGTGTTGCCGGGGTTGTGGGCGGGTGGGTGTATGGGGGCCCAGCCCTGATGCAGGGTGCCACCGGTGCATCGAGCCACCTGGAGGGCTCTTCAACTGGTGGGGGAGGTTGTCACATCTTGCAGGAGCTTTCCTCTCTTCAGGAACTCTCTCTGCTTGAGGGGGAGATACAGGAGAGGTGGAGGAAGCTCTCAGCCTGGGCGTCTATTGTCTTGTGTAGTCTGGAAGATGAGTGGAGGATGGGGTGGGTGCAGTTTTCTCTGTGGTGGGGACGGGTGGACTGTCCCGGGCTCTGTGGGGCCGGGCGGCGCTGCTGCACTGGGCCCCGGTCCGGATGGGCCTGGGCCCCCTTTCCCTGGTGGGTCGCGGAGTATGGGGGTGCCTACTGGGGTCAGCGGGGGAGCCGGCCCCAGGGAGGGGTCACTTGCCCCTCCCTTCCTTCCCTCCCCATCTTCAGCTGCCTCCCTCTTCCCGCTCCACCACAACCACCCGCACATGCAGGGCCTTGGAGTAGGGGTGTGTCACCAGGGTGCAGAGGAGGCATCCCCCCCCCCCCCCCCTTCTGTCCCCTTCTGGCTGCCTCTGCCTCAATTTTATCTCACAACTTAGACATTCACATTACTCACACTCTCATTACACATACACGTCCGACTGGGGTCTGGAGTGTGGGGGCCTCCCTGCTGCTGCGGAGTCGGGGGCGGTCTGCTTCTCCCCACCCCAGGGAAAAGGGTAACACCACCTGGGTCTGGGTGCAGTTCCCCCCTCCAGGGGCAAGGGTACCTAGACCCGGTTCGTAGAGTACACTTGGGGAGTGTGATTGTGTGTACAGTGCCTCTTTATGTCTGTCTCCATGTTGGGTGAGTGTGGAGTAATTGCATATGAGAGCATGAGGGTGGGAATGGATGTTTGTATCTGTGTGTGCCTGTATGTCTGTGTCTATATGTTAGGTTGGGTATCAGACGCCACCCCTCTGGGGACATCTCAGGCCCTCTAAGGTATGGAGGCCTATCTCCCCCCAACACTTCCCCTGCCGGTGGCGGACTCCCTCAGACATCGGTGCATCGGTGGTTCTTTGTGTCCGGAGATGGGCGCCCAGGTACACACTGGCTCACTCCTTGGTGGCTGCTTATCGGGGCCTGGAGCCTGGGGCTCGCTCGGGCCACTTCGGAGATGGGGTGCCCCCGGCATCTCGGCCTGGGGCTCGGTCACTCAGGCACAGCTGGCCCCCCACACCCTCTAGCAGATCATTACATGAAGGAACCTTTTAAAAACAAGCGCGTCCATGCTCACAGGTGTACACACGGATGCTCTCACACACAAACTACACCCTTTTTGGCTCCTACCTCAAAGCACACTGTGCTGTCGATCTTACGTGCTGCACAATAATGTTTAATATTTAGTATTTACTGTTATATTCACATATATCATCGTGATGTTGTTTATTCTATTACTCTCGTTTTCTTCTGCTTGTTTTAGTTTTTTCTTTCTCAACAGGTGATCCAGGTGATCGATATATGTATTTTTTATTCTGCTTATTCTGTTGGTTTTTGTTTTTTGCCCTTCTCCCCCGTCCCTCTTCTCAGCTGTTTTCTTTCCCTCTTTCTTTCTCCCCTTTCTTTCCCCAGTCAAGTCTGTCCCGTATTCAGCAAGTGAAAATAAAATAAACAATAAAAGGTGAATCAAATGGACCATTACGGCAAGGCTGGGATGGTCCATTTGGTAAAGTAAATCCGTTGGGCATCTTTCTTCGCCTTTAGACAATAATTCTGATGGCAAAAGAACCAAACGGGACAGGCAAAAAATAAAATAAAATAAAATAAAAAAAATGCTTGACCTTCTGGGGTCCTGGGTATAATTGGCCGTTTTTGACTACTTTTGATTTTACCTCTACTTTTCACCTTTAAAAGCTATTTATCGTGCCTTGTTCGGTACACACTCCAAACACACTAAACGTCACAAATCTCTCACATCTCAAAACTTGCTCTCTCTCACTGCCGTCACTCCCGAAACGTTCCCCTCTTCCTAAACAACCAAATGCCATGTTGCCATTTTTTGATTGATCGACATGGTACATCTTTCCACCAATAGGAAAGCAGTGTTTTTTCTTTTCCTTTCTTTGTTGGTTGCATGCAGAGAATGCATGCTTGCCAGCGCTGTCCTTAGAAAACGATGTTCGTACCGTTTGTAACCCTAATATAGTTTAAAGTCCACACTTTTAACACAAAAATAGAGACACAGCATCTTGTTTCTATGTCATCTTAAGTTGATAATGTGATTGGTTTACCATGACTACTTTATTATCCCTCAGCCAATGAGCAGCACTCATGTCATCCCCCCCACCCCCCATAGCTCCCAGTAAAATGAAGACAGCTTCAACCGTCTGTGTGCTGAAAAATAGTCTGCACTGCATTTTTCTTTTTATTAATGGTAACAGCATTGCAATGATAGAAATAGTAATTCGTTACTGAAAAAAGTAATGGAGTTAGTGACTCTATTACTTTTAACTCTGTTATTCCCATCACTGCGATCAACACAAAAAGGCTTTGTGCCATATTGGGTTTCATTGCATTCAAAACAGAGATACGAGAAACTGTTGTGCCTGAGACATCTGAATATCTTCATCTCATGTGTGGTGAAGCAGTACAGTAAACAAGCTGCTAATCAAAAGGTAATATGCTACCACCCGCATGCCATGCAAACACACATACAGACATCTAAAACAGATGTAATAAGAACCTGCAATGCCAAACAGAAATAAATATCAATAAATAGACATGTTACCAAAATCAGATGCAACCACACTATTGCAAGTGAGAATTATACTGGATTTTGGAAGTGTTAGGAGCTGAGAGTAGAGTCATGTTTGTTTAAACAATACAGGAGATGCATGGATCTGGCTTTTATGCATAGTCCACACTGAAGTTGATATCACTGCAGAGGGTACATAAAGCTGGATGCGCATAGATCCCAGACCTGACAAAGTACCCAGTCTACATGTGTTTTAACCTTGTATTCTTTGCAAAGGCCAGGAGGTGATGACATCTTAGAAGCAATTCTGAACTAAAGAAGCCTCTCGGATGAGAGGTGAAAAAAGCCTTAAAGAAAGTCATCTTTTTTCAAGCTCTTAAGACTGTCATGACCTAGGTGACTGAGAAGCTGCACAGACTTTGGAGTCAGAGTTGAACAGCCTGCAAATTGTAGAAATCTTATTTTCTGTTTTTCCAGTTGACTTAGATTAACTCTAAGAAGATGAGTGCTCCTGTTTGCTGCAGATTATGAAGGAACCATGAAGGTAAAACAACAAAGTGAGATTATCCAGCCTGTCAGCCAAACAGATTCACTACTTGGTGTATTTTAAACGTAAACTCAAAGTTAAGCTTGAACAGATTTTTTGACATGGATAAATTCTTGAACATGCTTCCTTGTTTGTTTATGTCTAAATTTAAGTGTTTGTGCTTGGAAACATCAAAACAAATACATTTTTACATATATTCTGTGCTTTTCAACAAAGCGAGACACACAAGTAAAAAAATGAATAATTTCTTTTACCTCTTTTGTTTGTACGAGAACTCTTTCAAAATGCTGCTGTCATGACCAATTTAGCCACATAAGGCTGAAGTAGGGACTACTGCTCTAATGACTCGTAACAACCCAACAAATTGATCCAGTTTCCAAGAACTGGTCCATAAATTGTTTATTTGCATGTTTACAGTTTTTTCTGAATGCTTAAACCCTGACTGTGATTCTTACAGCACAATTTCTAAAACTATTAATACTTATAGCAAAACCACTCACTGAGTTTGCAAAACTAAAAGCACAAACACTACTTTGCACTCAGTTTGCCATTTTGTAACACACACTTTGCAAACCTGTAGCTACAATCCACTGCACAGCACTCTTTTTGCAGAACTGTAAACACAACTCACTGCTTTACACTCAATTCCCAAATGATCAACGCACTGCTAACAAAACTATACATGTTTAAGGCCATTATTTACACTATATTGCCAACTGTCTGGCACACTGTCACATGTGAAAACTTTTTTAGATAATTAGTTCACTTTGCAATCAGCCTAAGCACTATAATACAGGTAAGCTTGTGTTAACTGTTGGATACAAAAATACCATTTTTACAAAGGTGTGGAGAGTTAAGCAAGGGTTATTTGCTTTTACAAGAAAACTACAATGTTTTGCTGATTGGGTGAAGAGTTTTCTTATTTGTGTGTAGAGTTTTGCAAAAATAGCCAATAGTTACAAAAAATGTGCTCAAGCCATCAGAAAAAACTGTAATAATCCATCAACGCTGCAGTCAAGCCCGAGCAAAAGGAAGCTACTCCAAGGTCCTCTGAACTTAGCAAGATGACTGACAGCGGTCAACAAGAAACACCCTCCCCTTACTCACTCAGCCTCCCTGCTGACACACCAGCGACCGAGTGAACACATTTCCTGCTCGTTCAACACTTCCCACATGACTTGCACAACAACCATAAATCCAGGAATATACACGCAACAACATACACCACAGACTGTATATGGTTGCTACAGCAGCTACAAAGTCTGTCTGTGGCATCAAAAATAATATGTCACTGCCTTTGTTTTAGATTTTAAGTTCATCGAAACAATAATTTGTTCATTTGTTTTCTTCTAAACATATTTATGAAAAGGTTTCCTGCAAAAGACAACTACATGTAACTGACATGCAGTTTTTATACTCCACCATTAGGTGGCAGTCTCTGCTATATTTTCGGGGGCACTGTGTAAGTTCCACCAAATTCACAGCAATACTGGTAACAATGATAATTAATGATAACAATAATTATATAAAAAACATCTACCTGGAGTTAAACTGGCTTTCAAGCAGTGGAATAAATGAACACATACATTTATCACTAACACAAGACTCGAGTGCTGCACTCTGTGCAGGACGGGTATTTTCTTCTTCCTCGGTCCTTTAATGAAAGGATTCGTTTGATCATATATACGTGTTTCTGTTTGTTCCCAAACTCTCTCACATGATTGGTTCAGTCTTGATTAAGTACCACGAATCATAACATACATGAGGTGATTGACTGAAGTATTTACTTCAAATAAAAAGTACTCTTTCTTTTCTGAGTAACGATATTTATAAACTGTGTGATCGCGGCAACAGACACGAGGAAACTGTTGATCGAGTGCTGATATTGTTTCAAAGCCTGTTGTCAAATGATCATAAATAACCACGTGGAGGACACTGGGTGCAGACGTGTATATGACTGATACTTTCAGCCAATTTACCAAAAAGAAAGAAATGAATCAGGATTTGTGGAAGTAATCAATGACAAAAGACACAGTGTTGATGGAGGTGAATGTGTGAAGATCATGTCACTGAATCCTAAGGAGGAGGAGATCCTCAACATGTGAAGCTGTCAGTTGTTCTCATGTTCCTTTGTTTCTCATGAGTGAATATTCTCTGTGTTAATTTCTTCTGAAGAAAAACTTTGTACAAGAAAATCTACAGCTGATCAAAAGAGTTGAAAAAAGCAGTGAAAATGTTTCTTAGTCCTCAAATTAGACTGTAACTGTAAACTCATGATATTAACGATGATACTTTGAAAGGTACCGTTTGAAACTGCAGTACAATCAAAGAAAAAGAGAGCAAATGTGTATTTTTTATTCATGCCTCCAGCTTTATTAGAGAGTAGAAAAAGATGTTTGTTTCTTTGGTTTTACAGTAATGCGAAATGAAGAAAAGAAGATTGTTTTTGTGTCTCTTTCAACAAACCACAAGCCTCATTTTCAGTTTCAGTTGGTTGTATATGAGCTGTTGAATCTGTCTGTTTGACAGTCTGAATAATCTTTCTGTTTCATATTACAATCATGGCTTTTGTGTGTACATAAAAATTGCTTCTCCCTGGTTTTACTGCAGCCGCACTCATCTGCAACAACCAGGAGCACTCATGTCTGGGAGTTCTTAAAATTATTTGGAAAAATGAAGATTAAATATAACCATGTTTCTGTCTGTTTGTGTGGTGAAAGATGGTAACATTTCAAACAGTGTTTCCAATTTTTTTTACAGTAGGTCTAAAATGTGGTGTTGGAGCCCGTTCTCACTCCCGAGGCGTAACATGGCGACGTTTTGTCACGTCCCGCGGCGTTCCTGAGGAACGCAAAAGGAGACCTTCGGCGTTCTTATGGTACGTGGCGGGTTATGGCCGAAATCCAGTACAATGATGCTCCCGCGGTAATAGACGTTCCAGCCCTGTATTCCAGCCCTAAACCTAACCTTATCCCTAGCCCTAACCATAACCTTTTTCCTGAGCTTAACCAGGACTTTAATGATGTTAAATAGCGTGTTTCTAAGCGATTTGAAAAAAAAGAGCGAACATGTGTAGATTGAGTCCATATGGTTCTCATATGTCCTCATTTTTCCGAGGTCGTCATTTAGGAACGTGGTGGGTAGCCGAAAACATAATATGTTGACGATTTGTCACCTAGCGTAAAATGTTACGCTTTGGGAGTGAGAACGTGTTGGGTTAAGAGGTCTTCCCAACTTCTCTGCCATAAGATCATGTGGTGGACTAACCAAGTGCAGAATCTATAAAAAAAAGTATAGCAAGCTGGCAGAAACTAAATTATCATAAGCTGTAAGAGGAACAATGAAATGATAAACTGAATAATGATCTACAGAGACAACACTGACAGATGTAACATCAAATCATGCAGACTGATGCTGGTGGTTTCACACATTTAGAATAACTTCATCGTAGTTTTGATCCAGTACAGTTGTTTCCTTGAGATAAACGAGTAGATTCCAGGTTTTGTAACGATACCACAACCCTGTCCAAAAGAAGTGACTCCAACCAGCGCTCCATCGCACAACAGCGGGCCTCCTGAATCCCCCTGCAGCAACAACAAACACATGACAGTGTTTCAGGTGTTGAGCTGAATGAACATTTACCTCAAACAAGGAAACATACATGGATTCTTCATACGTACCTGACAGGTATCAGCGACGTTTGTACCATCTGAACCAGCACATATCATGTCATCAGTGATAACAGGGTCATGGTTGTAATAATCACGAGAGTTGCACGTCTCTCTGTCCACCACAGTCACATTGACAGACATGAGGACGTCTGATGTTTGGTTGTTTTCAGTTACTCCCCATCCAGCCACCAGACACCTGCTGCCAGCTGCCGGGTCTCTCACAGTGTTGCCCAACTCGAGCCACTGCACTTCCCTGGTTTTCCTCACCGGTTCTTTAAGCTGAAAAAAAGTTAAAAAGAATATCAGATATTGGTAATGAATCTCTCTACATTAACTACATTAAATAAACAGATATTTATAAAGAGTTGTAGCACCACTCATTTATTTCTAATATTTTGCTTGGAAAAAATGCAATATGTGCAGTGATGAGTTGAAACGTGTCTATAAAGACATGGAAATACATTTTATAATTTAAAGAATGAAAATGTTTTAGTTAAGTAAGCAAAACCTGAGTTGGCTGTAGGAGGTACAGCAGGTTATCTACTAATCGAATGGTTTGGTGTTTGATCCCTGGTCTCTCCAGTCTGCATGTCAAGATACTGAACCCCACGATGCTCTCTGACGTTAGAGTGTGAGTGTGTGAGTGTTAGAAAGCACGTAAGCACAGAAAGATGTGTTTGGGTGAATAACCATGTTGTGTAACGCTCTGAGTGCTCAGGTAGAGTAGAAAGGTGCTAAATAAGAAGCAGTCCAGTTACGATTTACATCATTTGTATCAGACCCTGATATATCACCTTACCTTCAGCAACATGAGGTCATTGTCGTGCTTTGCACAACAGTAGTCAGGATGAGGAAAACTTTTCTCGACGACTCTTTGATGCTTGGAAGTTTCGTCTTTCGTTCTGGAGTGGGCTCCCAGGATTACCCAATAACTCCTGTAACAGAAAACACAATCTGGTGATGAAGGTTTACATATTTAAAAGGTTAACAGGTCAGCGGCTTCTAAAACAGTCATCATAGTTCTTTATTATTGTGTATTACTACATATGGCTGGGTTATAGCTGTTACTGAGCTTTAGGTGAATCTGCGTTATTTTTTCTTCCAGCTGAATAAAGAAATTAAAATGTACATAAAATGTTTTAGATGAAGAAATGTATCAAATGTTTGATGTGTATGTAGCTGTGACTTCTGTGTTATTTTAAATGAGTGCAACACTTATATTTTGCTTGTTATTCCATCTTAAATAAAACTTTCTAGAACACCTCTGTACAGATATTGTGCTTACAAGAGAGTGAAAAATCAGCTTTAAATATTCTATATTCATCCTCTCCATTCAATTTAATTAGCTTTGCATGTATAATTATAGCAGTGTGTATTATTCACTTTCTCTAAAGGAGAGGCCAGCCACCGTTTACAGAAAGCACGTTTCTGCTGCTCTGGCTCTGATCTCATTCTTTCACTAACTACTCAGAGCTCGTGACCTCTGGGTAGTTACTGAAGGAATAATAGTCTGTTGAAATAAAATACTACATTATTTTTCAAATTGAGGAAAATAAGACCTCAGATTCTTACCCAGTGCAGTGGGCAGCTGTCAGCACCCACTGTGGATGGATTAATGTCCCTCCACACCAAGAATTAGTCACAGTTCTAAGATAGGCCATGTAAGGCAGTGAGTGTGGCTTGACTTCTTTCCCATTAATAATCTCAGACCCACGACCTGAAACAGAAACAAAATATCCAGACACATAAATCAGCTGATGATCAAGTGAAGAACAGATGAGTGAAACAAACACCTGAAGGAGATCAGCAGTGTGACTTTGCATTACGCTTATTTACATGAAGATTAAAAATTAAAAATTACAGTGGAAAACATCTCTCACCTGGCTGGATGATGAAGAGGAGCACACATGAGATGAGAAGACTGAAATTCTTCAGGCAGGACATTTCTTCTTCTTCCCTCTTTGAACTGTTGAATGCAGAGAAACCCACTGTGATGCTCAGCTTTATGTGCTGAGCTGAGGGGGCGTGGTCTGAAAATGGATGTGTAAGATAAATGGACACACACACACACACACACGCACTCACATGCATACAAACACTCACACACACACAAACACTCACACACACACACACACACGCACTCACATGCATACAAACACTCACACACACACAAACACTCACACACACACACACATACACATACACACGCACGTGCGCGCACACACACAAAAACTCACACACACACAAACACTCACACACAGACTCACACACAAACACACAAACACTCACACACAAACACTCACACTCACACACATACACACACACGCGCGCGCACACACACACAAACACTCACACACACACAAACATACGCACACAAACACTCACACACACACACACACATACACACGCACGTGCGCGCACACACACAAACACTCACACACACACAAACACTCACAAACAGACTCACACACAAACACACAAACACTCACACACACACTCACACACAAACACTCACACTCACACACATACACACACACACGCGCGCACACACACACATGCGCACGCACTCACGCACAATCACACAAACAATCACACACGCACTCACACACACACACAAACACTCACACACACACACAAACACTCACACACAAACACTCACACACACACACAAACACTCACACACACACACACAAAAACACGCGCACACACACACACACGCACACAGACAAACGCACACACACACACACACAAACACTCACACACACAAAAACATTCACACACAGACTCACACACAAACACTCACACACATACACACGCGCGCATACACACGCGCACACACACGCGCACACACACAAACACTCACACACACACTCATACACAAACACTCACACACACACACAAATACTCTCACACACACGCACTCACACGCATACAAACACTCACACGCATACAAACACTCACAAACACTCAAACACACACTCACACACAGACTCACACACAAACACTCAAACACACACTCACACACAGACTCACACACAAACACTCACACTCACACAAACACTCACACACACACAAACACACACACACACTCACACACAAACACACACTCACACACACACTCACACACAAACACACACACACACAAACACTCACACACACACTCACACACAAACACACACACACACAAACACACGCACACGCGCGCACACACACAAACACTCACACACACACAAACACTCACACACACACACTCACACACAAACACACACACACACAAACACACGCACACGCGCGCACACACACAAACACTCACACGCATACAAACACTCACACGCATACAAACACTCACAAACACTCAAACACACACTCACACACAGACTCACACACAAACACTCAAACACACACTCACACACAGACTCACACACAAACACTCACACTCACACAAACACTCACACACACACAAACACACACACACACTCACACACAAACACACACTCACACACACACTCACACACAAACACACACACACACAAACACTCACACACACACTCACACACAAACACACACACACACAAACACACGCAC
>NC_140450.1:1332018-1569518 GCF_963576455.1 Neolamprologus multifasciatus | reverse complement strand
GCTGTCGGAGGGGCGCTTTTTTTGAACTGCAGGTCTTTGAAGGGAATAAATGCCCTTTTACATGCCAACCCAGCGTTTCCTTCATCACCACGAAGGAAAACAGTCTGTGGTCGTCCGAGTTTGGTGATTTTTGTGTCACAGGTCTACGTGTTTAATATAGGGACTTCCACAGCCTTTTCAACAGCGCTGCGGACCGTGGGGTGGGGGCGGGCAGTGTTTTGGAAATGACAGTCTTCATTACAAAGCTTTCTTCTTATGAATTAGCATAGATGTTTTTATTGAACATTTGAAGAACTAGCAAAAAAAACAGAAACTCTTGTAGAGGACATAAAGTCAGAGATAGAAAAGACAAGGAGCAGGTGCATCTAGTGCAGGTAGAGCTGCTGCAAAAACCCACAGAGCCCAGCAGCCAGCAACAAATTCTGGATCCTTTGCTTTTAGTTAGCAGTTAGCATTAGCAGCACATCCTGCTCCGATGTGAAAGGACTTTTATGCTGCGCACTGTGACTCACAGCAATGGTCCCGGGTCAGCCCTGACTTTGTGTTAAACTAATCCTAAAGTAATAATGTATTTCTAACCACTGATATACCACAACTTTATCCTTTAAAAAAGCTACTGAAAGTTAGGGGACCTAGCTGCTATCGGATATTTATATAGAGATCCTCCAGCTTCAACCTGTATTACCCTTCAAGGACCTGCAGTTCAAAAAAAGCGCCCCTCCGACAGCCAAACCCATCTGTTCTCTGATTGGATTGTTACATTTGTGATTGACATGACATTAACCAATCAGATGAAAGGAAGAAAAATAGGGTCAAAATTCGTACTTGTAACTTGCAGGGTTTTTTTGGCTAAGTCCACACACAAATCTTTTTTACGCACGCACAAATTTTTTTTACACATACAAATCTTTTTTACGCACACACAAATTTTTTTACACATACAAATCTTTTTTACTCACACACAAATTTTTTTTTTTACACATACAAATCCTGATTTACAAGTACAAAATATTTATGACCACATTTTGAGCCCATACACACGCACACTCACACACACACACACCCACAAACACACTCACACACAAAAACACTCACACACACAAGCACACACGCACATTCACAAACACACACACACACTCACAAACACACACACACTCACACACACTCACAAACACACACACACTCACAAACACACACACACTCACACACACACACACAAGCACACACGAACACTCACGCACACTCACACACACAAACACTCACACAGACACACACTCTCTCACACACAAGCACACACACAAAAACTCACACACACACTCACACACACACACACGCACACATACACGCGCACACACATGCGCACACACACGCGCACTCACACACACACACAAACACACGCGCACACACACACACACGCACACATGCACACACACACGCACACACACACACACACAAACACACACAAACACACACAAACACACACAAACACACAAGCACACTCACAAACACACACAAACACACACACACAAGCACACTCACAAACACACACAAACACACACACACTTTCACACATACAAACACACACACACTCGCACACACACACTCACGCACACACACACACACACACTCACACACACACTCACACACACACTCACACACAAACACACACACAAACACACACACACTCACACACACTCACACACACTCACACACACACTCACACACTCACACACACACACACACACACACACACACACACACACTGTGTGCCACAGGAAGATTTACTGTCACAAATCCAAAGAAAAGCAGTAATCGCTCACACACTTCTAAACAAAGTGTTTTATTATCCTGATCATGATTATTATGATTATGAAATCGTATCAATACTATGAACAAGCACAAGTTAAACCACGCCCACAAAATACAGCAGAGAGCCCCGTCTAGTGAGCCCAGAGTTATTTACTCCAAGAAATCTTTGAGGCTGAATCTCATTTACAGTCATGTTGAGTTACATTTAGAGCAGAAGTGACAACAAACACAACATATAACAAAAAAACAAAACAAAAAGAAAGAACACACAAATGAACACGAACATGTGACTCTGCAACAGCAGAGTGACATTAAAAACAGGTCTCCTCTCGCTCTTTTGGTCTGTGTCACTGAAAATTTCAAATATACTTCAAAGGTTTCTAAAAACTGTGTTAGAGAAAAAAGGATAAAAAGGAGACAGTTGAAACAAATGAAAGAGCACTTCTGGAAGTAAATGATGACAAAAGACACAGTGTCCTAATATTTACAGACGTTGTCAACACAGTTTCACCAAAGGTTGCAAAACTATATCGCTGACAGTTTTTCCCAATCGAGCTGCCACAGAAATGCTGCTGCAGTTTTTTTTAAATTGTCATTGAAATTGAAAGCCTTTATTGTCCTAATACACAGTTTAAAGAAAGTGGAAACAGCTCTATAAAAGTGCACACATGCTTATAGCACATTATAAAAACTACACAATAATTTAAATATACACTTTTGCCTTCCATGAGACAGGTTTGCTTAATTGTTTTGCTTCGGTGGTTTCTTAAGCTCAGAAAGAGTTAAAACACAATAATATATAATTATATAAGGTGACAACGGGCACGGGTAATTATTAGCTTTAAATGATTTCTTTGAACTTTTCCTTTTTCAGGGTGGAATTATTATACAACGTACATTATTAGTGTCTTTAAAAGTCACACAGTCACAAGTTTGCACACTAATGTTTTTTCTCGAGGAGTTTGAAGAGCACAACCAGCCTCGCTCCTCTCAGCCAAAACGAGCACAGTTATAAGAACAAGAACGTTTACAGAATATAGACCAGTGTTCAAACTGTAACATGCTACGGTTGTCCTTCTCTACTGGATCGGCTGGAACTTTCTTTTGGCGCCTTTCCAGCTTTGACAAAAGTCCAGCTGGGATAACCACATTTATCCCAGGAATATCTACAAGCTGACGTGTACCGTAAACCTACACATACAGATCAGTATCTAAGGTTTGACTCTCATCATCCACTGGAGCACAAACTGGGCGTCATCAGGACGCTACAACACAGAGCGAACACCATCCCCACTGACACAGCAGCCAGGGAGGCAGAAGAACATCAAGAAGGCCCTGAGTAAATGTGGTTATCCCAGCTGGACTTTTGTCAAAGCTGGAAAGGCTCCAAAGAAAGCTCCAGCTGATCCAGGAGGGAAAGACAAAAGCTGCCCAAGCGAAAACCTGTAGTGATCCCGTATATGTCAGGAGTATCGGAGCAGTTGAGACGCATTTTTTCTAAACACAGCGTCTCTGTGGCTTTTAAACCCGAAAACACGCTGCGCCAAAAATTGTTCCACCCCAAGAATCAGGTCCCCGACACAAACACAGTAACATAGTGTGCGCTGTTAAGTGCAGGAGGATTGGCAGGGTTTATACATCGGGGAAACCAAACAACCTCTGGTGAAGAGGATGGCACAACACAGAAGAGCCACCTCGTCAGGCCAGGACTCTGCAGTCTGTTTACACCTACAGGCCAGTGGACACTCTTTCAAGGATGAGGATGTTCAGATTCTGGACAGGGAGGAACGCTGGTTTGAGGGCGGAGTCAAGGAGGCCATTTACATGAAAAGGGAAAGACCATCTCTGAATGGAGGAGGGGCCTAAGGGTCCATCTGTCACCATCTTACATGCTGTGATTGCAGCCATTCCATTCCAACACAAACCCTCTGGTACAGAGCAGCGAGGAATGCCCAGACCTCTACATCGGAGAGACCAAACAGCCACTTCACAAGCGCATGGCACAACACAGAAGAGCCACCTCCACAGGACAAGACTCAGCAGTCCATCTGCACCTAAAGGTCGAAGGTCACTCTTTCGAGGATGCCAATGTTCACATTTTGGACAGAGAGGACAGATGGTTTGAAAGAGGAGTGAAAGAAGCATCTATGTCCACTGTGAGCGACCATCTTTGAACAGAGGCGGTGGTTTACGACACCAACTCTCTGCCATCTATAATCCAGTTTTGAGTTCCCTCCCCAGACGCCTTAACGCCCACTCACATCCTGGGCCATCTGACCTCAGGAATTCACATGATAAGGTGGGGCCAGGTTTCACAATGAACTCACCTGAAACTCTGGCTGATTGTGACCCACACCCAGTTTCACACCTTGGCTCAGGCGATTAGAGGATCATCAGGGGGTCCTTTTGTCCCTCTGTGGGGGGATACTTCCACTAGGTTTAAATCTGGGACTCTCCACCATTTGACCTTAGAACTGAAGAAGCTTCTCGGATGAAGGTGAAACGTCTTCAAGTAACTTAAAGAAGTCCAGACGCTTTTCTTTGCAAGTCCTAATATTGACAAAGAATTGTTGTTGACACGTTCGTTTCACTAAAAGGTTGCAAAACAATACGGTTTACAGACATACAGATATGTCGCCAGCTGCATGGTTTTTTTGCCCAACTTCAGGCAGTTTCATTATATTGGTTTGCTTCAGTGGTTTCTTGGGCTAAGAAGAGTAAGACATATTACATATTAATTATGTGGGAAATATGTCCAGTGATTATTTAAAAACTATGTAAGGCTAAGGGGGTTAGGGTGCAAAGTGTTGAATTTATTTGGGATTTTCTTTAATTCACACAGGATCAAATTTGTACATATTGAGTTAGAATATTGATATAATGTGTGCATGAGGGTGGGAATGCATGTTTGTGTCTGTGTCTATATGTCAGGTCGGGTCGTACACTCCACCTCTCTGGGAACTCCCAGGCCCTCCAAGGCCTATCTCCCCTCACCACACTCCCTGCCGGTAACTGATGCCCTCAGACGTCGGTGTGTTGGTGGTTCTTGGTGTCCGGGGCTGGGCGCTCAGGTATGTACCAGCTCACTCCCGGTGACTACTTGGCGGGGGCTGGTGCCTGTTGCTTGGTCAGGCCTCTTCCGGGGCAAAGGGGGCCCTCGGGCCTCTGGCCTCTGGGCCTGCAGCTCGGTTCACTCTGGCACAGCTGGCTGCCAGCGGGCACGCCACTGCAGCCCCCTCTAGCTTCTGCCCGGTGGCTACTGGGTGACCCCTCGTCTGGGGATCCTCAGCCCTTCCCATGAAGGTGGCACGGATGCCCCTCCGGTGGTCCTCCTTGGGCTCTTGCACTCTGGGGCCTCTGGATGTCTGGGGCCTGGATCTCCTCCATGCCTGCTTCATGCCCTGGGGGCGGGGCTATGGCTCTCTACATCCTCTTGCAGACCATTACATGGGGAAACCTTTTGAATACAAGCGTGCTGATCCACACAGGTGTGCACACAGGTGTTCACTGTTCATAGACATAAATCACACCCTTCTTGGCTGCTACTTCAAGGCACATTGTGCGCTGTCTGTCCTGCGTGCTGCACAACAACATTCAATATTTAGTATTTACTGCTGTTTACACTTAGCTAGATTAATGCGATGGTGTTGTGTTTAGTATGTTGCTCTGTTTTGTTTGTTTTCTCGTCTTTTTCTCTCAACAGGTGATCCAGGTGATTCTGTTTTTCTTTTCCTTTATCTTTCTCTCTCCCTTTCCTGTCCCTCAGTCATGTCTGTCCCGTCTGTAACAACTGAAAATAAAATAAAATAAATAATAACAAAAAAAAAGAATATTGATATAATATTATTACTATAAGAAGCCTTTACTGGGTTGTAAATTCTGTTTCACTGCTACATTGAAGCATTTAGTGACAGCACAAAGACCGAGAGTGTTAGAAGGATGGAAGCTCGATGAAGTCAGCAAAGGGAGAGAGAGGAAAAAAAAAACAGATAAACGGGTAAGACTTTTAAAAAGCCGACAAAATTATAAAGCCAAGATAGTTTTGCCCACATTCATTGATGACTTCAAATTCTCAATTTAGCATATGAATGAAATTAGCATTTAACAGGATTCACTCTAAGCATGGCTTGAACAGGTTGGCTGCAAAATATTTTCTCACACGACTCTGCATACTGCTGTGGCCTGAAACCATGTGGTGAAGTTACACAAGTCAGCAAGTGAAGTAACACTTCAGATGTGATGCATGGAGGCACAGAGTGTTAGGAGTATGTGAGCCTGGAGTAAACATTTAAAGTCAATTTATTTTCTCTTTATTTTTACTTCCTGTAGGATCCTCTGACAGGATCAGGCATCTCAGTCCACGTCTTCCAAATGAATTATCAGCTCACCAAAAGTTTTATCAGAATGTTTAAATGACATTAAAGCCTGGAGCACCTTATTTGTTTATGAGAGGGAGGCTGAGGTCCTGATACTCAGACTCAGTTGTTCCCACAATTTACAAAATTGGACCTGTGGCCAATCACATCCTTCTGTTAAGCCCAGTGTAAAAATCAAAAAATAATTATCATGACGTAACACTGGACAAAGGGATTATTTTTGTTTTAAAGGTTTGAGGTTTGTATCAAATGAGGCTTTTTTAAAGGTTAAACCCTTCTTATATTTTACTTTTTTAATTAATGTTTTTAATCACAACTTGACTAATGTACTGCCCTTTAGGTTGGTGTAAATCAGGCCTCCCTTTCACATCTTCATTGTTGTCGTTTTAATTATTAATTTTCTGGTTTTACCAGTATTACTGTGAACTGGGTTCAAGCGACACGTTACCCCAACGTTAGAGAAAAGAGCCCCACCTAGTGGTGAAGCCCGAAAACTGAGTGCCTGTGCCACAGTGAGGGTCATGAAAGTAAAGATGTTAATGATGCCGCAATCCTCCGTGCTAGTCCCACGGGGAAAGAAGAAAGATACCCCTCCAAACTCGATTCATTTAAACAATACAGGAGATGCATGGATCTGGCTTTTATGCATAGTCAACACTGAAGTTCATATCACTGCAGAGGGTACATAAAGCTGGATGCACATAGATTTCCTGCAAAAGACAACTACATGTAACTGACATGCAGTTTTTATACTCCACCATTAGGTGGCAGTCTCTGCTATATTTTCGGGGGCACTGTGTAAGTTCCACCAAATTCACAGCAATACTGGTAACAATGATAATTAATGATAACAATAATTATATAAAAAACATCTACCTGGAGTTAAACTGGCTTTCAAGCAGTGGAATAAATGAACACATACATTTATGACCAGAGATGGGCAGTAACGCGTTACTGTAATCCGATTACTTTTTTCAAGTAACGAGTAAAGTAAGGGATTACTATTGCAAAAACGGTAATTAGATTACCGTTACTTTCCCGTAGGAACGCTGCGTTACTGCGTTACTAAAACCGTGATTTTTTGCGAGAATGTCTCATGACAGTGACGTAAGCGAGTGCGACGTTCGTGACAACAGCTGTGTGCAGATCAACAATGGATCATATATCGAGTGCAGAGAGAGTATGAGCGTGCAGCGTTTAAAGCGTGGAAGTACTGACCTTACTTTGAGTTTGATTCCATAAAAAGTGACAAAAACATTAGTGTCCGTTGTGCGTGGGAAGAAAACTTCTTTTTACAGCGAAAAAACCCCCTAAACTTCCGAACAAGCACCGAGTAGCTACGACATAATGGGAAACTCACAGAGAAACTCGTGGATTCTTCCACTGACCGCGGCACACCTGCACCAGGGTAACCCTCCGCCTACCCCACTCCTGCTTTACAGGTGAAAATAGAGCAACAGGACCGCTAGTCTTTGACTTTATTTATTTTCTGCTGTGTTTTACTTGCATCTATTTGAAAGACTGAGTGTAAACACACAAAAAAAATATTTTATGTGCTGGAATGTGCAGAAAATAGGTTTAAATATTAAACTAATTTCTTCCAGTCAGAGAATGTTGCAGATAATTAAATTTTTGCTTGATGCATAAAGTTAAAAGATTAAAACTAATAAAACAAGTTTTAAAAAGAGACTTTTCCATTTGATTACATTTTGTATGATGATTATGCAGAAAAAGTAGAATTGGGCTGAAAGATCTATCACTTTATCACCTATTCAGGTTGTAAATCGTGTTGTTAAAAAGTAACTAAGTAACTAAGTAATTAATTACTTTTGAAAATAAGTAATCAGTAAAGTAACGGGATTACTTTTTGGGGGAAGTAATTAGTAATTAGTTACTGATTACTTTTTTCAAGTAACTTGACCAACACTGTTTATGACTAACACAAGACTCGAGTGCTGCACTCTGTGCAGGACGGGTATTTTCTTCTTCCTCGGTCCTTTAATGAAAGGATTCGTTTGATCATATATACGTGTTTCTGTTTGTTCCCAAACTCTCTCACATGATTGGTTCAGTCTTGATTAAGTACCAAGAATCATAACATATATGAGGTGATTGACTGAAGTATTTACTTCAAATAAAAAGTACTCTTTCTTTTCTGAGTAACGATATTTATAAACTGTGTGATCGCGGCAACAGACACGAGGAAACTGTTGATCGAGTGCTGATATTGTTTCAAAGCCTGTTGTCAAATGATCATAAATAACCACGTGGAGGACACTGGGTGCAGACGTGTATATGACTGATACTTTCAGCCTATTTAACAAAAAGAAAGAAATGAATCAGGATTTGTGGAAGTAATCAATGACAAAAGACACAGTGTTGATGGAGGTGAATGTGTGAAGATCATGTCACTGAATCCTAAGGAGGAGGAGATCCTCAACATGTGAAGCTGTCAGTTGTTCTCATGTTCCTTTGTTTCTCATGAGTGAATATTCTGTGTGTTAATTTCTTCTGAAGAAAAACTTTGTACAAGAAAATCTACAGCTGATCAAAAGAGTTGAAAAAAGCAGTGAAAATGTTTCTTAGGCCTTAA
Organism: Neolamprologus multifasciatus; assembly: GCF_963576455.1. NCBI lineage: Eukaryota > Metazoa > Chordata > Actinopteri > Cichliformes > Cichlidae > Neolamprologus > Neolamprologus multifasciatus. Next base: position 1,560,740 of record NC_140450.1, on the reverse strand, counting down.
ATTAGACTGTAACTGTAAACTCATGATATTAATGATGATACTTTGAAAGGTACAGTTTGAAACTGCAGTACAATCAAAGAAAAAGAGAGCAAATGTGTATTTTTTATTCATGCCTCCAGCTTTATTAGAGAGTAGAAAAAGATGTTTGTTTTTTTGGTTTTCCAGCAACAGTAATGCGAAATGAAGAAAAGAAGATTTTTTTTGTGTCTTTTTCAACAAACCACAAGCCTCATTTTCAGTTTCAGTTGGTTGTATATGAGCTGTTGAATCTGTCTGTTTGACAGTCTGAATAATCTCTCTGTTTCATATTACAATCATGGCTTTTGTGTGTACATAAAAATGCTTCTCCCTGGTTTTACAGCAGCCGCACTCATCTGCAACAACCAGGAGCACTCATGTCTGGGAGTTCTTAAAATTATTTGGAAAAATGAAGATTAAATATAACCATGTTTCTGTCTGTTTGTGTGGTGAAAGATGTTAACATTTCAAACAGTGTTTCCAATTTTTTTTACAGTAGGTCTAAAATGTGGTGTTGGAGCCCGTTCTCACTCCCGAGGCGTAACATGGCGACGTTTTGTCACGTCCCGCGGCGTTCCTGAGGAACGCAAAAGGAGACCTTCGGCGTTCTTATGGTACGTGGCGGGTTATAGCCGAAATCCAGTACAATGACGCTCCCGCGGTAATAGACGTTCCAGCCCTGTATTCCAGCCCTAAACCTAACCTTATCCCTAGCCCTAACCATAACCTTTTTCCTGAGCTTAACCAGGACTTTAATGATGTTAAATAGCGTGTTTCTAAGCGACTTGAAGAAAAAGAGCGAACATGTGTAGATTGAGTCCATATGGTTCTCATATTTCCTCATTTTTCCGAGGTCGTCATTTAGGAACGTGGTGGGTAGCCGAAAACATAATATGTTGACGATTTGTCACCTAGCGTAAAATGTTACGCTTTGGGAGTGAGAACGTGTTGGGTTAAGAGGTCATCCCAACTTCTCTGCCATAAGATCATGTGGTGGACTAACCAAGTGCAGAATCTATAAAAAGTATAGCGCGCTGGCAGAAACTAAATTATCATAAGCTGTAAGAGGAACAATGAAATGATAAACTGAATAATGATCTACAGAGACAACACTGATGCTGGTGGTTTCACACATTTAGAATAACTTCATCGTAGTTTTGATCCAGTACAGTTGTTTCTCTGAGATAAACGAGTAGATTCCAGGTTTTGTAACGATACCACAACCCTGTCCAAAAGAAGTGACTCCAACCAGCGCTCCATCGCACAGCAGCGGGCCTCCTGAATCCCCCTGCAGCAACAACAAACACATGACAGTGTTTCAGGTGTTGAGCTGAATGAACATTTACCTCAAACAAGGAAAAATACACGGATTCTTCATACGTACCTGACAGGTATCAGCGACGTTTGTACCATCTGAACCAGCACATATCATGTGTTTGGTGATCTCAGGTCTGTGGTTGTAATAATCACGAGAGTTGCACGTCTCTCTGTCCACCACAGTCACATTGACAGACATGAGGACGTCTGATGTTTGGTTGTTTTCAGTTACTCCCCATCCAGCCACCAGACACCTGCTGCCAGCTGCCGGGTCTCTCACAGTGTTGCCAACCTCGAGCCACTGCACTTCCCTGGTTTTGCTCACCGGTTCTTTAAGCTGAAAAAAAGTTAAAAAGAATATCAGATATTGGTAATGAATCTCTCTACATTAACTACATTAAATAAACAGATATTTATAAAGAGTTGTAGCACCACTCATTTATTTCTAATATTTTGCTTGGAAAAAATGCAATATGTGCAGTGATGAGTTGAAACGTGTCTATAAAGACATGGAAATACATTTTATAATCGAATGGTTTGGTGTTTGATCCCTGGTCTCTCCAGTCTGCATGTCAAGATACTGAACCCCACGATGCTCTCTGACGTTAGAGTGTGAGTGTGTGAGTGTTAGAAAGCACGTAAGCACAGAAAGATGTGTTTGGGTGAATAACCATGTTGTGTAACGCTCTGAGTGCTCAGGTAGAGTAGAAAGGTGCTAAATAAGAAGCAGTCCAGTTACGATTTACATCATTTGTATCAGACCCTGATATATCACCTTACCTTCAGCAACATGAGGTCATTGTCGTGCTTTGCACAACAGTAGTCAGGATGAGGAAAACTTTTCTCGACGACTCTTTGATGCTTGGAAGTTTCGTCTTTCGTTCTGGAGTGGTCTCCCAGGATCACCCAGTAACTCCTGTAACAGAAAACACAATCTGGTGATGAAGGTTTACATATTTAAAAGGTTAACAGGTCAGCGGCTTCTAAAACAGTCATCATAGTTCTTTATTATTGTGTATTACTACATATGGCTGGGTTATAGCTGTTACTGAGCTTTAGGTGAATCTGCGTTATTTTTTCTTCCAGCTGAATAAAGAAATTAAAATGTACATAAAATGTTTTAGATGAAGAAATGTATCAAATGTTTGATGTGTATGTAGCTGTGACTTCTGTGTTATTTTAAATGAGTGCAACACTTATATTTTGCTTGTTATTCCATCTTAAATGAAATTTCTAGAACACCTCTGTACAGATGTTGTGCTTACAAGAGAGTGAAAAATCAGCTTTAAATATTCTATATTCATCCTCTTCATTCAATGTAATTAGCTTTGCATGTATAATTATAGCAGTGTGTATTATTCACTTTCTCTAAAGGAGAGGCCAGCCACCGTTTACAGAAAGCACGTTTCTGCTGCTCTGGCCCTGATCTAATTATTTCACTAACTACTCAGAGCTCGTGACCTCTGGGTAGTTACTGAAGGAATAATAGTCTGTTGAAAATAAATACTACATTATTTTTCAAATTGAGGAAAATAAGACCTCAGATTCTTACCCAGTGCAGTGGGCAGCTGTCAGCACCCACTGTGGATGGATTAATGTCCCTCCACACCAAGAATTAGTCACAGTTCTAAGATAGGCCATGTAAGGCAGTGAGTGTGGCTTGACTTCTTTCCCATTAATAATCTCAGACCCACGACCTGAAACAGAAACAAAATATCCAGACACATAAATCAGCTGATGATGAAGTGAAGAACAGATGAGTGAAACAAACACCTGAAGGAGATCAGCAGTGTGACTTTGCATTACGCTTATTTACATGAAGATTAAAAATTAAAAATTACAGTTGAAAACGTTACTCACCTGGCTGGATGATGAAGAGGAGCACACATGAGATGAGAAGACTGAAATTCTTCAGGCAGGACATTTCTTCTTCCCTCTCTTTGATCAGACGCTGAACGCGCTGAAACCCTGGGGCGCACTGACAGGGCAGCTGTGGATATGTAGGTGTTCCACAAAAAGCTTAAAAAAATAAAAGAGCATTTGTGGAAGTAAATGATGACAAAAGACAAAATGTCCTAACATTTACAAACGACAGTTTCTGATACGGTTTCACCAAAGTTTGCAAAACGATATCGTTGACAGTCTTTCCCAATTTGTTCCCACTTGCTGTTTTATTTTTCTTTGCCTAACTTGAGACAGTTGCTGTCTTGTTTGCTTCACTGGTTTGTTAAGCTCAGAAACGGCTAAAAAGAAAGAAACATGTTGTTAATGTGAGCAGTAGCTGCAGCGATGTACTGAAACGTACAAATCATCAAACAAATATTAATATTTGACACAGATAACCTGAATATATAAATGTTTTGTTATAGCAATGGTTCAGGGCAATAACTATTAAAACATTGGAAAGCCTGTTTCCGCTTAAATGGCGCCACATTTGTAAGGAAAGTTCATTTGTGAGTTGAGCAGCAGAATATTGTTGGGTTGTGCCAATGAAAAACCTGTCAAATCTTCTCTGCCAATGGCAGACAGCTTATTCTGCTACCGACTCTGGTTTTGAGCCTGTGGTATGCATCCTGCTCCAGTTTGTGTCCGCTTTAAGCATGCAATGTTTCACTAATGGGCCAGTAGCGGTTTTTGATACGGGCGACACGGGCGGTTGCCCGGGGCGGCATCACGGGCATCGGCAAAAAAAAAAAGAAAAATAGCTCGTACTCATACCGACGTCATGCCAGCGCATATTGGGAATGTCACAGGCACCGATCGGTTTTCTATCGCCCATTTGCTGGGAGTAAGGGCGCCTCCGTTTGCGAGGTGCGCCTGCTGCTTGCTGCACAGGGAGGAGAGGGCGGGGCTACGGGGGAGTCTCTGGTGGCTGGAGCAGCGTCTAATAACCAACCAAAATAAAACTAAATAAAAACAAACACGAAAACACCAGACATCATGATACAGACTTATAATTTGCACCGATGTTTTTTCGAAATTCTATACGCGAAAAGTGAGCGCGAGAGCCCTCGGTGCGCATGCTCGCTGTTGAAGTCAAAATAAACAATATTGACTATGTGCACGTTAGCATATGCTACTTCCGGTGCGGAAACTCCTATGGGGAGCTTTGTTTCCGGTGTCCTATTCGCGCCTTGGTTACGGTCCAAAACAAGTTAAGCAAATGAATGAATGAAGCGGCGATTTACATTTCTATAGATGTCTCGGGCATTTACCCAATATATCTGTAAACGATGTTCATCGACTTGTCGATATTTATCCCCGCGCCTCAGGGGAAAAGAGAAAAGGGATTCAAATGTTATATTTCTCAGCTGTCCCTCGTTTATTGCGGGTGTTATGTTCTAAAAATAACCAGCGATAGGTGAAATCAAGTAGCCAATTTTATTTTTGACGGTGCAAAACGTTTCGTGGACATCGTGGACATACAGCACTGCACTTCAGAGTCACACTGCTAGCATCGATGCAGAGATTCTGTACAGGAGAGACGTCACGGAGGAGATCGTCTGCAGCGATCAGGACGCAGGACACAATGTGACGTAAAAACAAAACGTGCAAACTTGCACTAAAAAAATCTGCGAAACAGCGAGGAGAAAGGTGAACCGCGTTATTAGCGAGGGACCGCTGTAATTTTGAAGGTAAGTCACAACATACCCTTTGTACATACTAATGTATAGAAACCCTTACCAGCAATCATTCATGTTTGTGTGGCTTTTTTCATGGTTTGTTAACATGCTGTGTAGGTGTGTACTTGACTAGCTGATCTCGACATAACGGAAACATCTGTGTAACTACAGGGGTCCAACAAAGAATGGCCACGCATCATACTGATGTCTTCGGAAATTTATTTCTCTCTCTCTCTCTCTTACCTTAACAGATAAGCGATGGCACAGGCCTGTCACTTCTGCTGATGTTGCCATTTTTTGTGAACTGCCAACAATGCTCCAGCCCAGGTCTGTCTTGATTGCATATGGGTCTTCGTCACCTCCCGCGATTACTTGCCGTGGTGCCAGTGCTCTAGGACAGTCGTAGCCTATTAACGGCCCGACCTTGCAATCCATTAACTCAGGCATCTCTTGTGCTATTCTGATTAGATGTTCCCATCTTTTGGCAGTTTCAGAGGTGGGAATGTGTGAACGTTCAAGTGGGATGAAGTCTCTGGTATAGGCAAGTGGCAGGTTGATAAAACTTTTGGAGGAAAACCCTCTAACTCTGAGCCCACTAACTCTTTCGCTCTGAACAATGGAATCTCTTCCCATCATAGTGGTTAGCTTTAACTTCACTGGCTCTAAACTCATCCCCATCTCCTCACATACCCCTTGATCTACAAAAGTGTTGCTACTCTGTGTATCTAATAGAGCATACACTAAGGTCTCTCTCTCTGGAGTGGTGGTTGAAGAAACCCACACAGGCACTATCATGGATGTGCTCCCACCATCTCCTCTGTCCATGCAACAAGAAAGTGCAGATATGTTTTCTTCTGTCTGCATTCTATGTGATGATGTGTTCACTGCAGTCTTTGGACGGTCTTCGTGAAGAGCTGTTGGATGATGTTTTTTACAAACCCCACAAGTCGCCTTGCACTTACAGTCTTTTGAATTGTGTCCTCTTCTGAGACAGCCAAAGCACAGGTTATTGTCAAGTATGAACTTTCTCTTGTTCTCCACGGACATTTTAGCAAAGGTCTGGCATTTGTGAATAGAATGGCTTTCTCCACAGCAAATACATGTGACTGAGTTTGATGGCAAAGCATTTGCTGTTCTTTCTATATCAGGCTCATTTGAATTGTTCTCCACTCCGCTGTATCCTGTGGTTGTTCTGTCTGATGCTTTCACATTTGTGATGTATGCATTAGCCTTTGGACGCTTTATGTCTCTAGCTGACCTTTCTTCAGTGTGTTTCAAGGCATGAAATGATGTTACAGGATTGCATGCAACTTCCGCTTCTTGTGCAACAAAATCAGCAAATTGTTTGAAGCTTGGATATTCTTCTTTTTGCCGTAACTGCACTGTGACACGACGATTCCAACGAGAAGTCACCCAGTCAGGAAGTTTTTGGAGCAATTTTTGATTCTCTTCACAGTCATTTAAGACCTGCAGTTCTTTGATGTATGGCATAGCATTGCTGCAGGCTGTCAGAAAATCACTGAATTGTCTCAGTTTAAGCGACTCTCTTGAACCAATCTTTGGCCAGTTGTTCAGTTTTTCCCTAAATGCACGCTGAATTACAAAGGGGTGGCCATACCGAGCATTCAAAGCTTCCCAAGCTTGGTCATATGCTTCGTCATCTTTTCTGTAAAAGCTTCCCTCCAATACAGACCGTGCTTCTCCACTGATGTATTTGCGTAGGTAGAACAACCTGTCAGCTGGATTTGTGCATCGCCGCTCTATCAAAGCTTTGAAACTAGTGCTCCACTCTAAGAACTTAAGTGGGTCTCCTGAGAAGACTGGGGGCTCAGGTGCAGGAAGTCTGGTGAGGACCATTGTGTCATGCAAGGCTTGCATTAACAATGACTCATTGTTAGTATTGTTTGGTTGTTCATTGTTATTATTCTTGTAGTTTTGCTCTGGTATGATTTCTTCAGGAGCTAATGGAGGACAACTGACTACCTCACTGTGTGCTATTTTGTCTTCTCCACAGGCTTCACTTGAATCTGCTTGAGAATAAGCCTTTAGCTTTGCAGTTATTACCTGAAGATCTCGCTGATTTTCTAGTCTTTTAAGCTCTTGCCTTTGTGTAGCAATAGCCTCCTCCATCTCTATCTCGGCCTGCTTCGCGGCAAGCTGTGCAGGACACTCTGCCTTTTTTACATTGATGCTTTGGTGCTCCGATAAACAGCTTGAGCGGCAGCTACGTACAGAAGGTCGGGAGATTGTAGTCCCAAATATTGACTGAGCATATTCTCTGTCTAGCACCATGTGAAGGCTCGCATTTTCTGCCTTAGCATCAAACTCTTCTTGCCCCACTTCACTCATACGTACTTTAAGTATTCTCATCAAGTCTGCTGTTACTGCTGTGCAGGAATCAATTTTTCTTCTAGTCTCAGTAGAAGGGGCTGACTGCGATCTCATATCTTCATATGTATTTTTCACTTGTGACTCCAGCCCTTCGACAGTATCCATCATGTCAGCTAATTCTTGGTCAGAGCACTCATCTTTAAGTTTGGAACGTGTAGCTTTAACTTGTTCTTTCCAGCTTTCATATAGTTTGATAAATTTACTCTCCTTCTGAGAGAACTCTTGTTGCTTAAGTTCTAGCATTTTGGGCGTTAACTTTCGCTCCCTTGAGGATTTCCTAGGCTCTAGTCTTGAAGTATTAGAGGCAGGCTTCTTCAACATTATCTGCTTGATTTCTATTTTAGCATGAATATCACCTATGAGTAACTCCAATTTCTCCCTTTCAACATCATCAGTCTGCAATTGCAATTGTTCATTCAATCTACTTAGCTCTTCCTTAAGGGAATCAATTTGTTCTCTGCATTCTTCAATATGTGAATTTTCTGTGTTTACTGACATTGTACATGTTTCAGCAAACCTGCTGCATAAACAAGTTGTTGCTATATGTACATGCGATCCTGGCAAATATATAATTCTCAATACAATCTGATTCTTGCAACAATTTGCTTAACTACACCCCTTGTTGTTCTTCTTTTAAGTTGAACTCTTAAACATTATTAGAACACTTTAAACAACACCACTTGTAAAATAAAAGGGAACACTTTGGCTATAATGACAGGTTGGTTACCTTTAACTCAGTACCTTTCTCATACAAAATAAATTATTATTTTAATAGACCTCTTCAAACTTTACTAACATCCGTGAAGTTGTGGATATATCACAGCCCAACCTGGCGCTGACTGCAGAGACGTTATCCTTTCCTTGAAGACCGCGAGGGATTTTACAGTTCTTGCTGTGTGCAGCGGCAGAGATTTGCAGAGCTGTAGTTTATGATGGTCAATGTCGCCCTCTATTGGTGAAGTCGTGGTCGTTGCCGTCCAAAGCGCCAATAATGGTGTTTCCTCTTTTTAAGTTTCCAAGCCTCTTTTCCACTGTGTTCTCAAACCACACACTCTGCGCTGTCAAGAACGTTTCTTCTTCTCTTATTCTGGAACATGCATTGTTTCTAACGTCGAACTTCCAGCCACGTTGGCGGTACGTTTTCACTGTAACTACAGGGGTCCAACAAAGAATGGCCACGCATCATACTGATGTCTTCGGAAATTTATTTCTCTCTCTCTCTCTCTTATTGTCTTCAGACACCGTGAAAACTGAAGAAACACAAAGTTTACAACATAAATGTTTGAGCTTATCAGTCTCTCATATCAGTGTCCATAAACAGTCTTGTGCAAGCAGAACAGAAAAAATGCACAATAATGGATATAACAAAAATGTCCTCTCATTACCGTGTAGAACACGTATGCAACATTATACAAACAATATACATTAAACCATACCGTGTGCGCCTCTTGGACCACATGCAGAATGACATTAATGCTGAGGCTGTAGATGCATCTGTAGCCATGTATCCATGCTAGCTCCACGATACCATGGTTGCGCTCTCAACCAAACTCTGGTCATGTGACAATTACAACTTTACCTCATACAAACTTTACAGCACTTTACATATTAAACGAACCCATATTTTGTAATCACATATTTTAGACATGTTTTTTAATTAATGTTAAACTTTTATCCTCTTATCTTATAAATAAATGAACTAAATTAAGCATGAATCTATCACAGAAACATGAAATAACCAACTTTATTTTAACTGTCTCAGGGACAGTTACAATCTGGTTTGACTTTTCTTCACCTGTAGTTTGAATGCTGAACATTTGCCTGTTTAAATCATGAGACCAGTCACTATACAGAGATGTGCTTCTGGATGTGGACGATGTGTCTTCTGCTGCAGTGATGCAGTTCTGCTTGTGTTGAGTGATGTAAACAACTGATCGATCTAAACGCTTTAAACGTCAAAATTGATCATTCGATTTTTTATGACACAACAGTGGTGAGTGTTCCCACCTTCTGCTCTTTGTAACTTAACGCCATCTTTCCGTTTTCGAGCCAGAGGGAGTGCTCACGCAGGGCGGCAAACAGACTAGGACCGCCACTGAATGTCACACTGGTGTTCTATAAAAACCAAGTTGCAGCATTATTTGGAGTGAGCCTTAGTGCCACCTCCAAACTGAAGGCCAGGTTCTAGATAACAGGACATGTAGGACTGGGAAGTGGACGTCCCAGAAACATGGGACCACAAAGCATAAATTTCATGCACAGCATTTCTAGGCAAAGCCAAGACAGTGGTAGCCTCAGAATCTCATCTCGTGGTGGCTGACAGGACAGTGAAAGTTTCAGGTTTTTATTGTTAATAGTTTTTGAGACATTCAAGTTCAAACATTGCCTCCGATTGTCACTGCCGCAGCAGTCGTGTGGGGAAGTGAAGGAGGACCCAAGTTGCAGACAGCAGCGGTGATGCAAGTGAGTTTATTTACAGTGAACGATAAATAACAAAAGTGAGGGCAAAACTGAACTGAGGAAAACTACTAACAAACAAAACCTGAAACGATAACTCACAGAATCACTCGCAGGGGAAACATAAGGAGGGAAGGGATGAAGAGCAGGGGATGGAGAGATGACCAAATAATACAGATGAACCGACAGGCAGGCACACACTATAAATACACACAAGGTAACGAGGGAATGACACACCAGAGGGGAACACAGCTAGGGATGGGTACCGGTATCCGGTGCCATGATGGCACCGGTTCTGATATAAACGGTAGTAACCAGACCGAAAAGCAGCGCACATTTCGGTGCTTTATTTCGGTGCTTTTTTTTCCTGAGATGTGATACACTTTGAATTCTAGCCAATCATTTTACGTTTCCGGGGATAGTAGGCGGGTCCAGGTACGTACGTTCTTTTAGAGCAGAGCTACAGGTTAAAAATGCCCAAGGCAAAGCGGTCAAAAGTCTGGCTGTACTTCACAGCAAAAGATGCAAACTCAGCAGCTGCAACAAGTGCTTTAAGGTGATACTGTGATGCTGTCAAAGGAGGTAACACCTCAAATCTGATGAAACACCTGGCGACGCATAGCGTTTTTTTTAAAAGCCGAAAAATGCGCCGTATTTGATAGCTTGCTGCGAGACCTCACACCGAGCGCATCTACTGCAGGTGTGGTGCCTGTTATCGGACGAAGAGTTAGCAACATCCCCCAAAAACCCGAAGAGGAGAGTCCTGGCCCCTAGCCCTGCCAGTGTAGCAGAAATGATGAGGATGATGATGCAGCAGCAGCCGTTCTTCTCTGCGTGAGTAGCTTAATGTTGTTCGTGTATAATTTACGTTGAGTAAGCTAACCACGTTATTACATTAATGCATGTAAGGTGAACTAGCAAACACCATCATAGCTACATGTGGCTGTCTTCTTGTTTGATGGCAGATACTCCCTTCACCCTGGACAAAAAGGCTAAAATGACCAAATAAAAAGTGGGAAACAGTTAAACATGAGAGGTTTTTGGATAAAGTTTTTGTTTTTTCCATTGTTTAAGCTGCTTCCAGCCCAGAGTGATACCATATATGCCCTATAGCTGCAGAAAAGGCTAACATTGTTATCTTTTTACAAAAAAACAGCTGAACATGAGAGGTTTTTGGACCAATTTTGTGTTCTCCATTCTTTAAGCACCGGTTCGAGCACCGTTTAAGCACCGGCACCGTTTCAAAAGTACCGGTTTGGCACCGGTATCAGATAAAACCTAAACGATACCCATCCCTAAACACAGCTGAACCCAATTACACACAACGAGACACAAACCTTCAAAGTAAAACAGGAAACTCACAGACGGTTTAACAACACAAACTCAGGGACACGAACAGAGCACAGGAGAGACACAGGTAGGAATAATAAAACACAACAACCAAACCCTAACAACCAATACAAAATAAGAGTGAACACAAAACAAAAGATGACACCAAAATGAAACACAAAACGCTGGCTCTAATGACCGATGTTGATTATTGATATATGAAGCTACAGTTGTTTCCAAACTTTGAACCAAAAATGTTTATGGTTTAAAGTTGGTGATTTAAGCCACAATGACCCTTGATCAGCACAACACTTTCATGTTTTGAACACTTTCATGTTTTGAACACTTTCATTTTTTGATGTTTTTCAAAAGCGAATCATTTAATTTGTAATTCAAGTGTGAACTGGCAGTCATGTAATTAACAATCACATGCAGTTTCCATATTTACACATGGAAGATGAAATCCCACAAAAGCTTTTCTGTATCAGCTCTGTAAAACGTCTTCACTACAAAACGCTGCACTACATGTCTGCACCTGGTGATGGGCTGGTACAGTCTGGACACAGACTTACAGGCTATCATCTCCCAGCCCATGCAGGAGACTCTGACAGCGCTCAGCAGCTCCTTCAGTGGCCACGATGTGGGACGGAGAGATTCGGCGGGTCTTTCCTTCTAACTGCTGTCAGACTCCACAACAAATCCACACAAACGTGCACACACATCCACACATGTGAAACACTACTAAGTTATAATCTAGAAATGAAAAAGAAGACAGGTTGAAAAATCAAAAGAACATTTTGTGTAAGTAAATGTTGATGAAACACAAAATGTCCTAACATTGGTACAAAGAAAGGTTTTGAAACAGTAATTTCCCCAAAAGGTTTCCAACGATTTTCCCTGTCAGGTTGCCACATCTTTGCTGACAGTTTTTAGCCCATCATGAGTCAGTTTCATTATCTTGGTTTGCTCTTTGATATCGACCAACATAAATCATTTTTATCAGGATGTCCTAATAACTCAATGAAAAGCCTTCAGTTCATCCAAAATGCTGCAGCAAGAGTCCTGACAGGGACTAGAAAGAGAGAGCATATTTAAACCATCTTATCTTAATGACCTTGTAGTACCATATCACCCTATTAGAGCACTTCGCTCTCGCTCTGCAGGCCTACTTGTTGTTCCTACAGTATTTAAAAGTAGAATAGTGGCAGAGCCTGTCACGGTTCTGATTCCTTTCGACACAGTATTTTTAGTTCTTGTGTTTTGTTTTAGTTTTGAATGTTGGATCGTTTTGTTTCCCTGGTGCTTTGTTGGTTATTATTGTTATTATTATTATCAATAATCTGTTTTCAGTGATGCTGGTTTAGGGTTTTGTGTCTCATGTTTTGCATAGTTTGAGTTTCATGTGTTATGTTCTGTCTGCCTCTCTGTGCCGAGTCTGCATCCTTGTGTGATGTTTTCTTGTTTCCTGTTTTATTTTGATAGTCACAGTCTGATATCAGAGGTCGTGTCCAAATTCATGGGCTGCTTCCTCCTGAGGCCGCATTTGTAGACCGATTACGTCACAGCGACGCGCCGAAGGCTGTCCAAATTCGTAGACTCCTCCGAATGCAGCCGACAAATGCGTCCTCCTTTTCCCCGACTTTGAAGGATGGGTCGGGTGTGTCCTTCGTGGCCCACCATATCCCAGAATTCATAGCGCGGCCCAGCCAAACTCCAGTTTCCAACAATGGCGGCCGCTACTAAGTTTTAAAATTACTCTTACTAATCTTTCTGGGTCACAAAATAAACTTTTAACATATTTTCAGGCGAGAAAGTAGCTGTGTAAACATCAAATATCTGCTCGGTTTATCAAGATATCGCATATTTGCAAAAGTGCTTCGATGTTTTCGGAGACGTCTGTTACCCACCAGCTCGATAGCTAGCCGGGAGCTCGAGGGTCACTGAAGCCGCCGAGAACGGCACAACTCCCGGCACATCATTTTCAGATCACCGCGGAGTTTCGCTGCTCGGGTTAAACGTGATATATAAGTCACTTAGACAACCTAAAAATGTTATTGTTTGACTTTTTTCAGTGTTTTGTTTGTTCGTGAGTAAATCGGTTTGGCTGAGATTAAAGTTATTAGATTAGATAAAATAAAACTTTATTAATCCCCCGGGTGGTTTTCACACAGCTGAATAAACGTCAAACAGAAAACTGATTAAACAGAAGTGTGAGACAGTCGAGAGTTTACTCCAGTGTCCTGTTATATTTTAGATAGCAAGGAGCAGACGGCCGAGTTTATTAAACTCCACCGAGACAGCGGTGACGCTAATCAGAAGGCTACACCGTCCAATTTCACAGCCGTTTACTTCCGGCCTACCCGACCTTCTGAGGACCCGGCCCATGTAGACCGCGAAGGCCGGGTCCTCAGGAGGATGCAGCCCATGAATTTGGACACGACCAGTGTGTTCAGTTTTACTTCTCCTGTCTCGTTAGTCTAACTTCTCCCAGCTGTGTCTCCCTCCTGTTTCCCATTCCCTGATTACTCCCCTGTGAATATGAGCCCTCAGTTTTTCTGTGCTCTCTGTCGTGTCGTACCCTCAACTTGCTGTATGTGGTTGTTGATCAATGGTCATAAGAATTTGAATATTAATGATCAAGGAACTGACCTCCCAGCCCACTGTGGTTTCTTATTTTATCTTATCTCCTCTATTTTGAAGGATAGATTTGGAAACAGAGGGATTGAGCTTCCTCAGCCAAAGCCTCCAAACTCTGGAATGAGTTACCTCCACATGTTACGCTTGAACTCACCCTCCAGATTTTCTGAGTGTGCTTTAAGACTCATTTTTATTCTTTGGTTTTCAACTCGGTGAGAGAGCTTAGGAATTTACTGTCATATTTTGTCGTGTACTTGTACTAAGAATATATTTATTTACTTGTATATCTGTGTGTGTAACTGCTAAAACTGTAGGATCCAAACCTCCACCAGAAGTCTGTTCACATGCAAGAAGAAGGGGAGCAAGTGGGTCAGCATTCAGGGCACAGAAACTCAGTCGTCCTTAAACACGTCATTTATTCCAATGAATTAATTAATGAAATAAAAACAGCAATAATTACCCGAAAGCAGCCAGGAGGAGAAAAGTGTGAGAGGTTTCAGAACAAAGACACAGACGACAGGTGACCTCAGTCAGGACGATGGTGAGGGCAGGAAGAGGCAGACGTAAAATCATAGAAACAACAAGAGGAAGTAACATTAAACCATGAAGTGAAGAAGAGTTTGAGAGAGAGGCAAAGACTATCTCATGCAGACACGAGGACATGGGAGGAGGAAGAGGAGGAAACAGTCAAACACAAAGGAAGAAGGAACTAAACCAGAAATCAGACATGCAGACCTTCATCATCATCATCATTCCTCAGTATTTATTTCACTGTCACTTCTACAGCAGCATTCATACAGCTGCAGAACAGCAATTACAGTAAATATCACTGATCTGAAGTCAGCTGGCAGGATACCAAGCTTAAATTAAAACACAAGCTGTGTGTGTGTGTGTGTGTGTGTGCGTGTGTGTGTGTGTGTGTGTGTGTGCGTGTGTGTGTGTGTGTGTGCGTGCATGCGCCCAGGCTCGATTCTTGGAAAGGTGTGTGAATAACACTCCAGTTTCCTGAAGTTATGTAATTTCGAGTAAGGACGATGTAGCCCGTCCCTCATCCCGATCATCCTCACACCTCAGGATAAAAGGCTCAGTTCACACGATCATTTTCACTCCACACAGAAGGAAAATATTTCGTGTGAACTGAGAAACACATCAGAGAAACAGACGAGAGGAGAGAGAAAGGTGAAAGGTAAGAGAGAGATGTTCATGTCAGTGTGAACAGCTGCTGCTGTGATCTCAGGACTGTCTGACCTGTTTCATGTTTGTCTTTCTGGACTCATTATGTGTTTGATCTTATTTTAACAGCACTGAACGTGATTATTAATAATACATAACAACCATTCACTGATAATCCCACTGAAACAGAAGAAGAAAGACTGAAGCTGTTTTATTTCCAGTCAGCTGAACGAAATCTGAATGTTTCTGTCTCCTACTGCTGATGTCATTTTAACTGTTATTATTTCTTTTCATAGATTTATGAAATAATTTCAGCTAATGTCTCTGTGCTTTAGTCATTAGTGGCTCATGTATTTTTAGTGCATTCTTTTATATTAATAGTAACAGCAGAATCAAACAACAACACAGTGTCAAAGCTGTTTGTCTCATATTGAAAGCTGAGGTGTGCGTCTCGCAGTTTGTACACACAGCGTGATGAGGCAGTGATCTCATGGACGGGTATTACACAGGAAATGAAAATAAAGATTAACACATGTGGTCATAAACTATCATCAGATAATAATCTGTACTTTGTTTAAATATGAACTTTTAATAGAAAGAGCTCGTCCACTTGAAATTATGTCACTCATGAATATTTGATGAATTAGAAAATCGTGAGATAATCATTTAAACGTGTTCCCCAAATGAATATTCTGTAATTCAAACCATGCACTCTTAGATACACATAAAAACTTTAATGTGTATTTTATGTCACACTAAGAACGTCTGAGTGGCATCAGATGATGACATGATTCAGTTTCATAGGAACGTAAATGTTTGAACATTCCTGCATTAAAGTAAAAGTTTCAAACAGACTTTTACTTTCGGTTGTTTCATTTGGGAGGTTCAGAGCAGAGACAGGATGAAGCTGTTTAACCGGCTCAGCTGGGATTATTTTTATTTTTAGTCGCTCCTTTGTTTGTAATTACTTTAATTACACAGCTTCAGGTTTTCAGTAAACTGGATATAATTAACTGACTTAAAAATATCCAAGAAATTTCCTGAATTCCTTGACAAGAGTCACCAAAGTTGTCAAAGCTGAACATCAGGTATGATTGATCAGCGATCGTGTGAACACTGCTTTGAAGCCAACAGTCCAGCAAACTGAGAAACTGTGACCTGAGCCACACCTCAGGGTTTCTCCATGATGTGAAACAAACAAAGCAAATCCTGTTTCCACAAATACAGATTCATCTCAGTTAAAAGTCTGAAAGTTTAAGCAGGAAATGTCCAACGCAGCTTTTCTCCATCAGTTCAGTCAGTTTTGTTAAAGTAACAATAATTCATCACTGCAGTCATCTGAGGGCGCTTCACACTGTAAATATTTTATCATAATATGGACAGAAAATCAAAGCAAGAGCTTGTTTGAAAGAAACACATGATGTCTGAGCCTACAGCTATTGGAGGGTCCGGGGTCACCTGACCCTTCTAGCCCCTGTCAGTTCATCCACTGCAGTATTTTACAGGGAGCCTTTAATAATATACGGAAGCAACAGAGATGTTCACTCTGATTCCCTCTGAGACAGATGTTGCTAACTTTGGCAATACTCCCTGTTTTTTTAATTGTTTATTGATCGCTGAATAAAGTAGTCAGACTTAGTTATAAAATGTATAAATAGGCGATCTAGTTAATCTGTTCAGATGAAAGTTTTCTTTCTAAAGAGTGTCAACGTTTGGTTCATCTGTTTGGTGAAAACGACCCAAATAAAGAAGAAGAGAGGAAGTAACAACAGACAAGGACTTTATTGAGATGATGCTATATAAGAACTAGGGGTGGAGGCACAAATAACGTGTTTTTTCCGAATACTTATTTCGAACAAATACTTTAAAAAATATTTGTATTCGGGAACAAAAAAACTTTATATCAAAAAGCTGAGTTTCCTTATGAGACCCAGTGCATGAGTGAGTGACTCCGGCTGCTCCACACAGCAACAGAGAGGCTCGGCTGAGCGAAAAAAGATTGAAGATCGGGAGGTTATTCAAGTACGCTGCATTACTGACGTCTGCAGTTATGTAACTCTGTCAGCTCAGTAATTTAGACAACAGACTGTTGACAGAGTAAAGTTAACGTTCGGTTTAAAAGGTTAAAACAATGCTTGTGTAGTTGTGTCGAATTGTATGCACTTGTGGGAGTTATATGGTACGTTTAAGTTACTCTGTCTTTGCAGACAGCAAGATGTAGACTATAGGCCACTTAACCTTAGCATAGCTTCCCTTCACTCATTAACTTCACTGTAAAAACAACTCCTAATATAAAAACATTTTACAGTTTTGTTCTGTTCTTCTAGAATATCATTAAATTCACATAAATAGACTGATTTTACATTTCAAATGTAAATTAACGTAAAATCACTGTAAATGTAATAAAACATAATTTTCTTGTTTTTTAAATGTATCTGTCTGTACATAAGCATATTTAGATTGTTAAAATAATTCACAAATGTGTCATAATTTTACAAATATTTGTCCGTTATTTGAAAGACTGAACTCTTGAATTCAAATGTAATGCTATGGAAAAATATATGAAATTATTCGTAGAAACTTTTTTTACATCAAATAATAATTATTATTGTTATTATTTATTTATATATCGTGGCTCAAGAGTTGGGAGTTCGTCTTGTAATCAGAAGGTTGCCGGTTTGAGCCCCGGCTCTGACACTCTCGGTCGTTGTGTCCTTGAGCAAGACGCTTCACCTACTGGTGATGGTCAGAGGGGAATTATAAAGTGGAATTGTGAAGCGCTATATGAATGCAATCCATTATTATTTAAACCAACTGTTAACTGTATATTTCTGTACATTTAAGTATTATTATTCATATTGCCACATTCATTGACCTTGTTTATAGGTAATTTCATTGTTCAATCACATTAAAATGTTCCTAATTTAATGTTTAAAAGCACTTGAAAAAGGTAAAATCCCATGTAAAAGTAGGGCAACAAACTGTATTGTCATTACTGAAATAACTGTATTTTCATGAGAAAGTTATTCTCTGTTATTTTCTGGTATTTTCTGTTATTTTCTGGTATTATTTTGCCCCAGCTGCCTGAATATTACTGTTTTTTTAGGATTTTTTTTTTACGGTGTTGGCTGAAACTGCTCACATGGATTTGGGCAATCCAATAGAAAAGAGTGTTGCTGCTGCTGAGCCACCTCTCGGTCCTCCACCAGCCAAAACAACTCAAGTTCTGTGTGGAACACACACACACACACACAAGCACCAAGCCCCCACCTGTTTCATGTTTTTAAAAAACAAACACGTAAAAATTCCACTTGTTGTTTCTTAGGTTCCTAATTTAATGGCAGCAGGTCCACAGCTGAATGACGTAATGGAGACCGCAGCGCCTGGTAAGTAACGAGTATTTACTATGTGCACAAACTTATTCAGGGATGTTGTGTGAAGAAGAAATGAAAAACAAAACGCAATAAGAGGCAAATCTCACGAATGCTTATTTTATTTACAATTAAAAATAAAAACCACATCGAGTGTTTAAAGTGAGAGAATTAACTTTTTTAACATAAATATTACCTGGAAAAATATCCAACTACAGTCTTTAAACCTTCACTTTCACTCTTGCTCACAAATCACTCGACACGCTCCACCCACTCCACCCTTCCTCCTTCACCTGCCCTTCACTACCTACTGTTTCAGACAGTCACAGATTTCTTCTTCCTCACTGTAGACAAGTGATTTAATTGTTTGTTGGCAGGTTACAGTGATGCTCTATCGGTAACTAAAACCATGAATGATTACACTGTCAGCTGGATTTATGGCTGTAGTTATTCAGCTGATGATGAGTCACTGCATGTTTCTGTTTTTTGATCATTCTCAGAATGAAACTTCAAAAAATGCATTTTGGTTAAAGTTCAACAAGTCCCAGCATGAGACTTACATCCCAGAGTTGTAATAACTCTGATATTTACTTTCTGTGCTGGCAGTTTGTCCCATTAGTTGTTTGGAGGTTATTGAAACCCTGCTGTGCTTAACTCCTGTTACGACTCAATAGGAGTGTTGCAGGTAAATGATCTGTGCCACAGAGCAAAGAAGGGAGAATTGGTGCAGGACAGAAACTCAGTTTCTTTCATCTGTAAATCACTATATTATTTTGTGGTATTTTATTTTGTGTCCTGATTTTTTTTGTCAGTGTCTGAACTTAGGGTGGTTCTCCTGTGGAATAACTGGAGTGAGAGGACAGTGGCGGAGAGCTTCATACTGGGAGTAACTGCGTTAAAAGCTGAAAGAGCAGACTGCTATTTTCGAGTCAGAGAACAGCTGGGAGAGAATGAAATTCTTCACATCAACAGCCCAGACGTGATGTCTTCCAGCATCTCTGAACAAAAACTAAGAGAACATGTAGAAACCTGTGTGAGGCTCTCTGATCCTGGACCTCATGTGTTCCTGCTGGTTCTGCAGCCTGAAGACTTCACTGAGAACCACAGAAAGAGACTCTGCAAAGTCCTCCAGCTGTTCAGTGATCAGTCATTTGAGCATTCACTAATTCTGATGTTAACACCCAAAGGAGAAGAGAAATCAGATTACATGGAAAGTTATGAGAAGCATCCACCCTTAAAGGACATGATCGGAAAATGTGCAGGCAGGTTTCTGTGGCAGAAGAACCTCGAGCGCTCACAGCTGTTAACACGCATGTTTCAGATAGTCAAAGAGAACAATGGAGAGTATGTGAGCTGTGATCTATATGTGGATGCTTCACCGAATGTTCACTGGAGCCTAAAAAACACTGAAACACGCATTGTTGAGTCGGCTCCTGGTAAGTGGGACGTGTAAAATAAATATAAACATTACTGCTGTCAGCGTTAATCTCACTAAAATGACGTTAACGTCATAACTGCATTAATGCGGCAAATCTCCGTTAGCGAGTTAACGCCCGGTGCGAGGGCTGCACAGTGTCAATGCGTTAGCACGGTTAGCTTGTTAACGCGTTAGCCGCGCAAATGTGATTATGCCATTAACGTCATTTTACCAAGATTAACGCTGACAGCACTAATAAACAAACATCATTATGTTTGATTATTGGATGACATTAATTTATTGGCTGATTGATTTGTGTCTGTGTGTCATCTTAGGACGGAGCTCTAACACTGAAAGTAAAAGGAAACTTTTGCCCAGAGGTACGTGACTACTTCGAGAAACTTCAAGATTTATTTATTGTCATTTTGTTGCTAGATCATAACAAAAATTACAGTGGTGCTGTCAGAAATATATAAAATACAAAAATTATAAATAAATAAATGAGATTTTTATTAAAAAGATATAAAAAATAAATGCAGAAATCTTTAGCAGTCTGCAGGGGAGCAGAGGGACGGGCAGGTGGATGGCTTTCACAGCTCTTGGGAGAAAGCTTTCCTCAGCTGGGTGGTGTTTATGTATCTGTACCGTTTCCTAGACAACAGCAGGATGAACAGTTCGTGTCTCGGGCGAGTGAGGTCAGCAGCGATACGACTGGCCTTCCTTTGCAGTCTGCCAGAGTTAGTAATTATACTGAATTGAGGTCTGTTAGCTGTCGTCCGCCAATCCGCTGGGCACTTTTCACCAGCCGGTCCAAGTCATTTGTCCTGGACTGTGCAGTGGCCGTACCATCATGCTGTGGCAGAGGATGCTCTCCATCACATGTTCTGGAGCAACTGAAGGGAGAGTCCACTCTCTTCAGTTTCATGAGGAAGAAGGTTCTTTGTTGGGCCTTCGTCATCAGAACGAAGGTGTTCAGTGACCAAGTCAGATCCAAGGTGATGTGGAGGCCCGGGAATTTGATGCTATCCACACACTCCACCCACCTCATACAGTTGATGGGTGTTGGACCTCTGAAGCTTTTGTTTTTGTCAGCTCAGAGCAACGTTTTGCAGTATTTGGGTAATTTTTAAACATATGTTTGCTGCTATTGTGTTTTTATTAGTGTAGTCACAGTTTAGCAAAATCCCTTTTGACTCTGATGACAGAAAACTATGAATGTGAGAAGTGAAATAGAAAAAAGCAGAAGTGAAAAACATTTCAGTTTGGTTTCTCTGCTATTAAATCCGTTATACAAAAGTACATCATAGGTTTATCAAGTTTCTGGGATGAGACTCACTGGATTTGAATTTGAAATCTTTCTAAAGCCACCTGACAATTCTCCAAAAAATGTTTTCCCAATATCAATAAAACAATATTCATATTTTCTTACAGCCTCTGCTCTCAGGATTGTGCTGTTGGGAGAAAAAGAGAATTCGAAGAGGACACTGAGCAGCTTCATCACAGGAAATGTTCAGAGACCTCCACGAGCTGATCACTGTGTGGCCATCTCTGGAGAGTGGGAGGGAAACAGTTTAACAGTCATTCAAACTCCAAACATCTTCAGTCTGTCTGAGGAGACGGTGAGAGAGGAGATGAAGAGCTGTGTGAGTCTTTGTCCTCCTGGACCAAATGTTCTGCTGCTGATAGTGGAGCCTTCATTCACCGATGAGAAGAAACGAAGGCTGAACTTTATCCTGGGTTTGTTTGGTGAAGATGCCTTTAAACACACAATGCTCATCACTGCACAGGAGGGGGTGGAGGCAAATTTCACTGTAAATCAGCTGCTTAAGAAGTGTGAAGGAAAACACTATGGCATGTATAAAAATGACCTCAAACTGTTGATGAATAAGATTGAGACTATTGTGCATGAAAATAGAAGGAATTTCCTCAGATTAACTGAAGAGACCATCAGACCAAAGTCTGAAGACATAAAAGAACCACCTGAAGGTATCAGAAGAATAAAATCTGAACTCATCAAACCATCTCTAAACCTGGTTCTGTGTGGGAGGAGAGGAGCAGAGAAGACGTCAGCAGCCAAGGCCATTTTAGGTCAGACTGAGCTTCATTCAGCCTCCAACTCATCAGAGTGTGTTAAACATCAGGGAGAGGTGTGTGGACGTTGGGTTTCCCTGGTGGAGCTGCCTGCCTTGTATGGAAAACCTCAGGAGGCAGTGATGGAGGAATCACTCAGGTGTATCTCCCTCTGTGATCCTGAGGGTGTCCATGCCTTCATCCTGGTCCTACCTGTGGCTCCCCTCACTGATGAAGACAAGGGAGAGTTAGAGACCATCCAGAACACATTCAGCTCTCGAGTCAATGACTTCACCATGATTCTGTTCACTGTGGACTCAGATCCTACAGATCCAACTGTTGGTAACTTTCTAAAGGATAATGAAGACATCCAGGAGCTCTGTGAGAGCTGTGGAGGAAGATCAGTTGTTCTCAACATGAAAGACAAACAGCAGATCGCTCAGATTTTTCATCATGTGGATCAAATGAGACACACCATGGCCAGATCATACTGCTATACGACAGAGACATTTGCACATGCTCAAATAGAAAAAATCAGAGAGCAAGCGAAATGTATCAACATGCAACAAGCTGAACTTCTGACACTGAAAAAAACCATCAACAACTGTAAGTATAAATGGAGAATCAAAGATTGACACTATACTCATTCATGTCAACAGTAATAGATTAAAAACCCATCCATTTTCTTCCGCTTATACGTGTGTGGGTCATGGAGGCAGCAGCCTAAGCAGAGAAACCCTCCCTCCCCTCGGCCACCTCTTCTAGCTTATTCCCAGGCAAGCTGAGAGATACAATCTCTCCGGCATGTCCTGCCCACAGGCCTCCTGCTGCAGGGAGATGCCCAGAACACCTCACCCAGGAGGCATCCTTGTCACCTCAAGTCAACTTTGGATGTGGAGTAGTAGACCACAACTATCTCACATAACTCCCTTACACACAGAACTGGTAGGAGGCAGCGGTTAACACCTCTCCCTAACTCTAAAAATTCTGAATATGCTTGAAAACACCCTTTAACATTTAACTAGTAAGATCACAGCTCCCCTGTTGGGACTCAGACAGATCAAGTCTTTTAGCCATTTTGCACATCTCTGCTGACGATTCCTTGTTTTCTGAGGTGGCGACATTGTCCATGACTCTGCCTGCTTCAAGGGAAAGACTCAGGTCACCAGGGCCATGCACATTTGACTCATTCACACAGTATAGCTTACCCAGCTTCTGGTAGACCTATGGATTATAGGAGTGTAGGTTATAGGCTCCCACTGGGACTCTACCATTCTTTAACACTCTCAGGGCCCTGGCCACCCAAATCATTTTATCTGTGACTAAACATCCTCTAATATCTCCAGTTTAGCACCTCTCTCCAGTTTGCTTCCTGCTCAGATTTAATGGGGCCACATACATTATTACACATATGTCAATTTACCTCAGATTGGGCATGTCCATGCTCTGAATCCAGCAGCAGCTTCTCCTGGCATATGGCAGCAAAATCTTCTTGGGTTCTTGCATACCTTCAAGGCCAGAGCTATGGGGCTCTCCTGTAGTCCCAACAGCAACTGATCTCACAGGGCAGCATAAGAAGGGGCATTATCTGGGGCATGTCTCTGCAACCTGCACTATAGCTCCATCGGTAGCAAAATAAATGAAGGCAGTGTCTCTGAAGCAGTGTAAGTACCCAAATCTAACAGTGTCTGTTAATTAACCCATTTATGAGTTGAATACAGAGAAACAAAGGGAAGACAGAGAAGGGGACAAAACAAGAAAAGAGAGCTAGAAAAAAGATACCGGTGGGAAATCATCAGATTGCTGATGTTGTTTCCAAAATGTCAATAAACCTAACTGGACTCTTCAGTAGGACTCAAAACAGACACATTTAAAGTTCACAAGGTTTATTAAATGAAGCCACTGAGTAACTGGAGGTGAACTTAGCCATGTGAATTCCTGGGGCTATGGTCACTGAGAGAGAGGACAGGCGGGCTAGCTTTGAGGAGTCCACAGAAAAGAGATCCACTGAATTGATCCAGAGAGCTGGTTCAGAAGAGGTACTTGAAAGGGAGCCACTGGTCTGTTTCCCCCTGGTGAGTTGTGTCATAGGGTAAACATGAACACTTTCATGTGTGGGGAATTATTCTTAGAATGAAGACACAACTGCTCAAGACTGAATTTTTCATTTTGTGTTGGAACTGAAATCAACCAGTTGTGTGAATCATTTGGAAGTTTGTTGCTGCTATAGCTGCAGATGACCATTCGATTCCACTGGTAAGGTCTGACTTTAAGGCTCTGAACTTTTTCAGAGCAACAATCAGGAAATAGCCTCAAAACCTTCACAAGCCTCCATCTGCCCATCTCTAACTTAATAACTCAAGTGGGATTAATAAGTAGCACTGGAAATGAAGCCGCTCTTTGGTCAGACAGAGAGTCCTGGGGGGAAAAACACAGGAGAAACAAGGAGACTCCAGATCACCAGTCTAGAGAGCCAGATTGGCATGGAGTGATCATTGGAGTTGGTTGTTAAGTACTGGCAGAAGATGAAGACAATCAGGAACAGATGCGGCCGCCTCCTGGCAGATTTTAACCTGCTTAGCTCAGCTTAGACAGAAAGGAGAACCCAAAACAGCAAACAGCGTGCTGGACCATGAAAATAAAGTCTTTGGATTGGCAACCTGTTTGAAGTGGAGATTAAAAGGTGGAAAGATGCATGGCCTGAAAAATTCAGTAAAAGCTTGAAATGAATATAAAGATAGTGTACTAGGTGCTGACTGACTGGGAGACAAAAGTGCAAAAATAGTGAAAGCAAGATTTTGATTTAGATGAATTTGAAAGTGTAACTGAAAAATGGGGACTAAATGTAACAGAATTCAATTATAAGATCATAAGATTTTCTTTGACATGGACAGACACAAAGTTTATCTGTAGCAGACTTGGGTCGTAAAATAACAGTTTTTGTTTTCTTTTACATTCCTCGTGTCCCCTGAGATCCTCCTACATCTTTCTAGCCGTTACTCAATAATCTTGTTTAATGTTTGATTTTATTTGTTGTTTGTTCTTTTAATAATTACATTTAGAGCAACCTTAAATGTGGATTGTGTAAACTGCTTGTGGATTCCTCCTTCTTTGTATTTTCCTGTGTTCCTTCTTTATTTTTCTGGTGCTGCTGGTGGAATTGAATAAAAATGAGATAAAAGCAGCGTGGAGCTCCCATTAAGCCCTTGCACCGATTATTAAATTTAACTTTAGACACAAAGACAAAAAGTAATGACATCTAAAATATATTGTGCTTTCAGCACCATATTATCTATTGGACTATCCTGCCATTTAACTAATGTGTTGTTATTTCACAGGTAATGAAGAGAAGCAGAGCTCAGAGCCTCTCAGAATTGTCTTGCTAGGTAAGACTGGCAATGGAAAGAGCTCTTCTGGAAACACCATTCTAGGACAAAGAGAGTTCAAAGCTGAGAATAACCCCAGATCTGTCACCAAACATTGTCAGAAAGCATACGGTGAAGTGGACGGTCGTCCTGTTGTTGTGGTCGACACTCCTGGACTGTTTGATAACAGTTTGTCACATGAAGAGATCAATGAGGAGATGGTGAAATGTTTCAGTCTTCTGGCTCCAGGACCACACGTCTTCCTGCTGGTTTTAAAGACTGAGAGAATCACACCAGAAGAGAAGGAAGCATTAAAACTTATCAAGGAGGGCTTTGGGAAGAATTCAGAAAAATTCACCATCATTCTTTTCACTAGAGGAGATTCACTGAAACATGAGAAGCAGTCCATTCATGATTACATTGCAAAATCTGATGATTCCTTTAAGAAGCTGATTGATGATTGTGGGCAAAGATACCATGTGTTTAATAACTTAGATGAACAAAACCGCAAACAAGTCACTGAGCTGATAACAAAGATCGATGACATGGTCAAAAGAAATGGTGGAAGCTGTTTCACCAATAATATGCTGCAAGAAGCTGAAGCTGCAATCAAGAAAAAAACTGAAACGATTCTGAAAGAGAAGGAGGAAGAAATAAACAGAGAGATGGAAGACCTTAAAAGAAAACATGAGGAGGAAATGCAAAAAATGAAGAAAAAAATGGAAGAACAGAAAACAGAAATTGAACAAGAAAGAAAACAAAGAGACAAAGAGCTTAAAAAAGTGAAGAGACAGCTTACCATAAGAAAAAGAGAACAAGAATTAAGAGATGAAGAAGACAGAAAGAAGAAAGAAGAGGAAGAATCACAGCGTAGGGATTGGGAACAAAGGTTTTTAGACTTAGAAGTAAAAATGAAAGAAGAACTGGAATCAAAACAAATCATCGACAGACAACTGGAGCAGAGCAAAGCAGAAATGAAAGAGAAACAGGTGGCATGGGAGAATGAACAAAAAGAGTGGTGGCAGAAAAGAAAACAGGAAAATGAAATGAGGCAACAGGAGGAGCAGAAAATGATGAACAATCTGAAAGAATATGAGCAGGAAAAATATGTTCTTGAGAAAGAAGTAAAAGAAAAGGCAGAAAAAGAGAAAAGGGAACTGGAGGAAAACTATGAGAAAAAACTGATGGAAATGAAGGAAACATTTGAAGAAAAAGCCAGAAAACAAGCAGAGGAATACAACGAATTCAGGGAGAAATTCATGAAAGAGGGTAAGGACTGGACAGCCGAAGATGAGCAATATGACATCTTAAAAGCACTAAAAGCTGAGAAAGAAGAACAAATGAAAAAACACAAAGAAGAGATATATAACTTAATGAGATGTTTCACCAAAAAGAGGGCAAACACAAAAAAAGTCCGCAAGCTACTGAAAAAGCATGAACATGAAAGGAAGTATGTGGACGATCCAGAGGAAAAGGAGGACCTCGAGGAAAAACATGACAAAGAAATAAATGAACTGATGCAAGAACTTATAAACAAAAGTAATGATGATTGTCATATTTTTTAGTCTATTGTAAAAGCAAGGCCAGACTTACCTGTGTCCAACACTTCTGCTCACACTGAAAGTCAACAAACATTGGATAGATTTTCATGAAATTTGGCTCAAACATTTTGGAAATCAATCACACCTCCAGTACAGATTAATTCATAAGTTCATGTAAACATAAAAATACAGAAATTCAGGATGGCGAAATTGTGTATGGGATTTAATGATCGGCGCAGCTCTGCTCAAGCAGATAAAAACACAATGAAATTTCTTAATGTTTCTTAAATTCTCAAAGACGTATTGATGGCTATGTTTTTATGGTGTAACACATTCTCAGGGGTCTCAATAACTGTATACTTCTTCATTGGTTCATTTGGTTTATATACACTACGGGTCAAAGGATTTAGGACACACAGTTTAATATCTCATTGCACTCTGAAATGAAAGCACAGTACAAATAAGCAATTGGAGTTGTTACAGCAATTCCTATAAATGTAGCACTTGTAGGTTGCTTTGCTTTTACTCTTCTGTCCAGTTCATCCCAAACCTGCTCGATGGGGTTTACGTCTGGAGACTGTGGAGGCCAAGCCATGTTTACCATCTTCTTCTTTTTTCCTGAGGTAGTTCTGGCATAGCTTGGACTTATGTCTTGGGTCATTATCTTGCTGTAGGATGAACTTCTGATCAACTAAGTGCATACCAGAGGGTTTTGCGGACGATCTGATATCCTCGTGTTGGTGTTGTTCCCTTCATCCGCGACCTCGAACAAAACAAACGCCTTCAAAAGATCTACTTCACTTGCGAGAAGAGAAAGCGCCTCTGCAAGGACAATATGTATAATGTTTACCGTTTATTAAAGAAAAGTATCCTGAAATGCAAAGAATTCAAGTTCCTGGATCGGCGGACAGAAGCAGTTTCTCTTCTTGCAAGTGAAGTAGATTTTTTTTAAGGCGGTATTTTTCAAAGGGACAAAAGGAGGACTCACAACAATGTGATTGGTCACTTGCAATGTTGAACCTGGAACAACATTTATTATGATGATGTGGGAACAACTCCGACCCGAGGATATCAGATCATCTGGGTTTTTCATGGCGCTGCAGAATTCTGAGGTCGCTGTTTTGGTTCAGGGAGCCTCTCACTGTGTACGGGTCACCGACCCTGGATCCAGCAAACAGCCCCAGACCATCACACTTCCTCCTCCATGTTTGACAGTTGATGACACACACTGTGGAACCATCCTTTTACCTACTCGACAGCATGCAATGATCCTGTGTGATGAGCCGAAGTTTTTAAATTTTATTTCATCAGTCCATAATACCTAAAAAAATTACGAATGAAATTTATGTATTTGTTGTCTGTACTGGGTTGTTGTATCTTATGGTGTGCTAAATTCCTTTTCATATAATTTTTGTCTGACTTGCCAGAGACTACAGATGAAAAGCAGCCCTGGCTAACTCTGGGATACTTAGTATACTTGGTATATGTTCACTAATATGCGCTGTCCCTTTTAAATAAATAAAGTCAAATTCCAATCAGGTCTTTATGCTTCTAGGACATTCCTGCAGTTTATCTGTGTGTTATCTGGCTTCATGGATAGATAAAGTTGTGCACCATCTGCATAGCATTGAAAATGTATGTAATGCCTTCTAATGATACTGGTAGTAATTCATACCACTGACGTGGTATATGAATTATATATATATAAAAAAAGAGGAAGGCTTAGACACTGCCACCATAATGGATAGGTTTTTGATGGGGCTCCCACACACAGTCAAAGCAGAAAATGAAGCATCGCCAAATATGCTTCCAAGCCAAAGACTAGAAAACATGATGAAGCGTATCTTCCCTTTGGATTCACCTGCTCAAATGTGGTGACAAGGTAGGTCTCCCTGACAGCCTTTCAACGCCTCTCTCTGTCTCTCGCGTAGGAAAGTTGACACAGACAACAAAGTAAAGCTAGATTTTTTTCAGCTACGAGCCCGACACGAACCGTATTAGCCAGAGGTCCCTTTACTACGGTTCGGAGCCACGGACCTGTTTTATATACGCGCGGAATAGTTGGTTGGTAAGACACTTGGTGAAGGGAACACATCACCACTGCCAGCCCACAATTTCACTGTTTTCATATTTGCTGCAGAATCCAACTTGAGCTTTTAGTGATTACTGTCGTATCGCTGAATGGTACGATCCACTTTACAACTCCAAATACCTTAAAAGTGTCACCTGAGAATCGCCTCATGTTTCAGGCTCCACACTCGAGGCTTGGAACAAAGGTGGACCATGCTTTGACTCTCTCAGCTGCAACACTGGAACAAACTTCCTTTAACTTGAACACACAATAATAAATTTAGTGTGCTAATAAAATTTGTATATCATCATTATTATTAATATTATTCCACAGTTGGTCAGCTCATCCTCTTCCTCTGCAAACTTGTTCATGTTTAGTTCATATTCTAGTGGACGGCATATTCTTGTCAAGCAATCCCTGAACAACAAACAACATCAGAAGCTTCTTATCAGGTGACCCTGAATCCTCCTGAATCATACCTGTTATTAACCTCTGTCTCTCTTCCACAGCATGTCTTTCATCCTGTCTCCCTTCTCTCACCCCAACCAATCGCAGCAGATGGCCCCGCCCCTCCCTGAGCCTGGTTCTGCTGGAGGTTTCTTCCTGTTAAAAGGGAGTTTTTCCTTCCCACTGTCGCCAAAGTGCTTGTTCATAGGGGTTTTTCTCTGTACCTATGAAGCGCCTTGAGGCGACTTTTGTTGGGATTTGGCGCTATATAAATAAAATTGAATTGAATTGAAATGAATTGAATCTGGGCCAAAGAAAAAAAAGAACTGGTCTGTTGCTCAGTGGTCCAAAGTCATCTTTTCTGATGAGAGCAAATTTTGCATCTCACTTGGAAACTAAGGTCCCAGAGTCTGGAGGAAGAACTGAGAGGCACACAATCCAAGATGCTTGAATTTCAGTGAGAAGTTTTCACAGTCTGTGTTGATTTATGGAGCCATGTCATCTGCTGGTGTTGGTCCACTGTGCTTTATTAAGTCCAGAGTCAACACAGCCTTCTACCAGGAGACCTTCACAGGAGACCTTCTGTGAGAACCTTCACAGATATGTCGACCAGGACATTTTGGAGCACTTCATGCTTCCTTCCTTTCACAAAAGAGCTTTCTGGAGATGCTGACAACATTTTTCAGCAGGACTTGGCACCTGCCCACACTGCCAAAAGTACCAAAACCTGGTTCAATAACCACGGGATTACTGTGCTTGATTGGCCAGCAAACTGTCCTGATCTGAACCCCACAGAGAATCTATGGGGCATTGCCAAAAGAAAGATGGGAGACATGAGACCGAACAATGCAGAAGAGCTGTAGGCCGCTACTGAAGCATCTTGGTCTTCCATAACATCTCAGCAGTGCCACAGGCTGATAGCATCTATGTCACACCACATTGAGGCAGTAATTAATGCAAAAACAAAATTATAACAAATAAAGGCATGAAACATCTCACGTTGCATGTAATGAGTCAATACCATACATTAGTTTCATTTTTTAAGTTGAATTACTGAAATAAATAACTTTTGCACAATATTCATATTCAATATTCAATCACTCTATGTGGAATCACCAGAATAACTTGCTCTCAAGGAACAGATTGCTGGCACACAGGCTGCTCTTTACAGTAGACACTGTGAGATTATTCAAAATAAGTTTTCTACCTAAACACTGGCGGTCATAACTGGTATTTTAGACACTTTTTGTTTCCTTTTCTGAAATAAGTCTGTATAGTTGATCAACACGCCATCTAAATTGCTAATACACCTTTGTCCATCATAAAAATCACTGGATTTATGTGTTGTTTGGGTTTTTTTCCTGTTTGTTAAATGACTTCAACAAAGAAAATCTGCTTATGTACTTCACACTTAACATTTGGTTTCATGTTGTGGTTTAGAAAACACACTACTAGGACTGAAACAGTGTTACTATAGTACTGTGGAGTAAAGGTCAGGGACAGATCTGAGATTTCCTGTGGAACAGGTTCTATCACCCTCTGCTCTTAAAGCAAAGCAGAATCTATGCAGCATAAAGCTTTTCTGTGCACTCAGATGGGGTCTGCATAAAACTATCGTCTCTTTTTTATGTCTCTTCAATCATTCCATAGTATATGAAATTGTAGGAACAACCATTGAAGTGATTATTTCTTTTACTCTTTCGTCATGAGTCAGAGTAAATCTATGTAGTGGAATGAATGCTGAGAATGTTTGCAACAAAACTGTCACAGAAACTGGATTACTCTTGAAGGAATGTGTTGACAGTTAATGTTAGGTCAGTCTGCTGAGTGCAGTTTCATTTTCTAGAACTACATACCAGCAAATGTAAGCAATATTAATACTGTAGGAGCCATATGAGTTGTTCCTATTTTGACTAAGTGGGTTGGTTTAAATGGACTCACTGTATTGGTGCACGGGTGTGGGGCGTGTCTCATGGGTGTGGTAGATGATAAATGTGGTTGCACTCACCTGTTCACCGCACCTGATGTTGATGAGCAGAAAGGTAGGGTGAGCATGAGGCAAAACTTTCTGTTGACCGCAGCTTGAATTATTTTCATGTATTTGACTGTAACTTGATGGTTTATGTATATTTATGCACTAATTGATGCCATAGGTTGATGCCATAGGTTGTAAGTTGGCATTGTAATTAGTGCAGTTATTGGGGAGTTGCAGTTATTTGTTTGTGCAGTTGGTGCATTTGTTTAATAGTTAATCCCAGGCGCTGATTTGTATTTTGGACAGTTGCATGTGGAATAAAAGGAGAAAATGGTACAGAAGTGTATTTTATGTGTTCATTGTTGCGCGTCATCTGTGTCCTCATGTTTAGCCTGCCGCGGCCATAGGTTGGAGGAGCCGCAACAAATTGTCAACAGAAAAGGTTTGTAGGTTTTATTGGAGAATAGATAGATAGATATAGATGAGTTTTATTGGTGAGAGTTTTATAGTTTGCTGTTGCCTTTGTCCACCCAGCTTTTAGATTAAGCCTTTGGCTACACAAAACAGATTTCTTTCAGGAGTCTTGTTCCCCTGTTAGGTTTCAGCAGTACAGCTGCATTAGGCGTTGTACTGATTTACTTTCTAGTTATTGTGCATCAGGCGGCTGAAGCCATTGGCTTGGGAGTACCGCCGCAGTTTGTGTTTAAGACAGTTTGTCTTCCTCACAGCTGACGGTATGGAGGTACATAAATACCCACCGCTAGTATGTACGGAAGACTAGGTTGAGTTAGTTAGGTTTAATAGGCAGATAGTGGGGGATATTGCTCCTGTTAATTGTGTGTCCAGGGTTTATTGAAGGGAATGTGTCAAAGGTGCAGTTCAGCGTTTGGATTTTGTAATGTTTTGAAGAAAAAAATGGAGACACACCAATTAATACAATGTGGTGATGTGGATGGAAAGAAAAGACAGCCGAAACCAACTACTAAGGCTTTGGAGAATCAGATTGAAAGGCTGCAAACAGAACGTCACACTAAGATTAATAAAATTAAAAAAGTCATAAAGGTTATTAAAGAATTAAAGCAATCTGAGGATATTTCCACTGTTCAGGCTCAGTTAGAGAATTTGTCTGTGTTGCTTATTGAGGCAACTCGTCTGCATGAAACCTTGCTTCCTTTGCTTCCTCAAGAAAAACAAACTGCTTGTTTTATAAGTGTGCGCGCACATAATACTGAGTTTATGGGAGAGATAAAGAAATGGCTTCATGATGCAAAGGGAAACCCTCAGAGTAAAAATCAGGTGTCTGAGCTTGATTTGCCACATTTAAATCCACCTGGTGTTGATTCTTCTGATGTATTACCTGCTGGAAATGGTTCTGGTGCTTCTAGGCACACCGGGAATGTTGGTAAAGGTGCTGCGATAGATGATGTTAATCCAAGTGATAGCATCTCTAATGTTGGAAGCAGAAGTTGTAGGAAAAGTGAATCATCACTCAGTGGCTCAATGGTTTCATCTGCCTTGTCAGCACGCATAAAGGCAGAGGCTGACATGGCTGCCCTTCTTGTTCGACAGAGGTTGTTGAAAGAAAAGCATGCTTTGGAAGAACCAGAAATACAGCTTAAGAAAAGAAAGGAGCTGCTTGACTTAGAAACTGAAATAGCAGCGTCAGCAGCAAAGGTGAATGTTTTAAAAGCTTCTGAAATGTCCCGAGTCTCATGTGCTGTTAATGGTGAATCTGATGGAATGAATTCGTATTTAGAACGAGAGCAGGGGAGTTTAGGCGTTTTAAATCCTAATGCTCCGACGTTCAAACCTGTGTTACCAGAGCGACCGTATCAGGGTGTTGATGCAAGTGATCATCAAGCGCAGGTATTGGATGTGAGGCCCAAGGTTAAAAATATTTCTCAGCCCGAGGTCGTTTCGTTGGAACAGTCAGAGGCGAAGTTATATCAAGTATTTCCAGGTGCAGTTTCAACTACTCAGACGATGGCGCAGTCTCACGCACAATTAAAACATCTTACACATACAGCGCAAGGTGGTGAGGGTCATGATCATCTAGTCAGTTTTGAAGAAACAAAATAAAATTACAACTTTATTGGCTGAGCAGCAGTCTCTGTTTTTGCTACCAAGGCGTGACATTCAGTTCTTTCATGGTGATCCTTTGCAATATCAAACATTTATGAGAGCTTTTGAGCACATGGTGGAGAGTCAAGCTCACAGTGCTAAGGATTGTTTATATTTTCTCGAGCAATACACTAGAGGCCATCCAAGAGAAATGGTCAGAAGCTGTCAGTATATGCCTGCTGAGTATGGATATGCTAAAGCTAAATCTTTGCTCCAGGAGAATTTTGGCAATTCGCTGAAAATTGCTGCTGCCTACATTGAAAGGGTCAGTAAATGGCCACCTATAAAATCTGATGATGTGAAGGCTTTGCAGGAATATGGGTTTTTATTAAGGCAATGTTGTAATGCAATGGAGGACGTTGAGTCCTTGCATGAGTTGAATGTCTCTGCTAATATGCAAACAGTTATAAAAAAAAGTTGCCTTATAAGCTCAGGGATAAGTGGAGGAATGTTGTCTGCGATCTGCAGGAGAGGTTTCAACGTAAAGTGGTTTTTAGCGATGTTGTTGAGTTTGTCGAAAGGCAAGTTAAGATCGCAAGTGACCCATTGTTTGGAGATATACAGGATCCTCCGACAGCCATCAGAAAAGAGGTGAGGTATGGTAAGTCTCAGTTTTACCCTAAGGCTAAGCGGAGTAGTTTTGCTACTACAGTGGCCAAGGTGGAAGGGAAGATTGAGCCAGTGAGGCGAGAGAGTGGTTCAGTTGTGACCAAGGTTTGCTTGTTTTGTGGAGCAGGGCATATGTTGGATTTGTGTCCTTCATTTGAAAGAAAGTTGCACTGTGAAAGATTATCTTTTTTGAAAGAGAATGGTGTGTTTTGGTTGTCTGCGCATTGGGCACAGAAGCAAGGACTGTAGGAAACGTCTCTTGTGTAAAGTCTGTAATCAGAAACACCCCACACTCTTACATATCCACTCCAAGCAGAGGGAAAGTGTTTCAGTGCAAACTATAGGAGGGGGAGAACCACCAGATGAATGTCCTTCATGTGCTGTGCAAAGCAGAGGTGTTACTGGGGCCAGTGAGCAAAATAGTGCTCTCTGTAATACCAGTTAGAGTGAAGTCCAAGCAAGGTAATCAGTCACTGATAACCTATGTTTTTCTAGATCCTGGGAGTTCAGCTTCTTTTTGTACTGAAGGGCTCATGAATAGGCTGAATCTTTCAGGAAGGAAAACTGGCATTCTGTTGCGGACAATGGGTCAGGAGAAAATGGTCAGTAGTTATGTGGTTTCAGATTTGGAAGTAGCTGATTTGGATCACTACTGTGACCTGCCTGACTTATTTACTCAGACAAGCATGCCTGTTCATCAATGTAATATTCCCCGACAGGAAGATCTCGATAGATGGCCACATTTGCGCTATATTAAGACACTGGAGATAAATTCCGGGGTAGACCTGTTGATCGGGACCAATGTGCCCAGGGCT
Organism: Neolamprologus multifasciatus; assembly: GCF_963576455.1. Lineage (NCBI taxonomy): Eukaryota > Metazoa > Chordata > Actinopteri > Cichliformes > Cichlidae > Neolamprologus > Neolamprologus multifasciatus. Next base: position 1,525,993 of record NC_140450.1, on the reverse strand, counting down.
TTAGAGCCATGGGAGGTTGTTAGAAGTCAGTATGGAGGTCCCTATGCAGTAAAAACTATGCTGGGTTGGACGGTGAATGGTCCTCTCAGAGAAGATTGTAAGACTGACATTTTTGATGTGAGTGTCAATAGGATTTCCGTGGCAAGATTGGATGAGCTGTGGGAACGTCAAATGAAGGCTGATTTTCCAGAATGTGTTCAGGATGAGCAGTTTGCTTTGTCTAGAGAAGATCAGCAGTTTATGAAGTCAGTGATGGACTCTGTTAAGTTGGTCGATGGTCATTACACCATTGGTTTACCTTTTAGGTGCAATCAGGTAAAAATGCCAAATAATAGGAAGGCTGTAGAACAGCGAGCTATGAGCCTTAAACGGAAGTTTGTCAGGGATGATTCCTGGTTGTCAGGGCCAAAGTTTCTCGTTGAACCTGAAATTAATTGGCCAGGGAACCTTGATTTTGGAAAGATCTCTTTAAATGATCCAGAGATTAAAATGGCAATTTTAGTTCATGCTGTTGATGCAAATGAACACAAGAGTGCATCAATCAGGGACATCAAGAAGGCCTACAGAAAGCTGGCTTTGCAGTTACACCCCGACAGAAACCAAGACGACCCGCAAGCCCTGGACAAGTTCGCAGACTTAGGGGCAGCCTATGAGGTCCTCTCAGATAAGGAGAAAGGGAAACAGTATGACATGTATGGAGAGTATGGGCTTAAAGAGGGTCACCACAGCTTTCACAGCGATATCTTCTCCAGTTTCTTTGATGACTTTGAGTTCATGTTCGGTGGCAACCGACAGCAACAGGACAGGAATATTCCCAGAGGAAATGACATAATACTGGACGTGGAGGTTGCACTGGAAGAAGTGTGCTCTGTGAACCTTGTGGGTGGTGAACGTGAGTTTAAAGAGGCAGTGGAAGGATGGAATCAGGCACAGATTCATGAGATGCTGCTGCAAAAGGGCATAAAGTGGATTTGTAATCCTCCTGCTGGTTCCCATCATGGCGGTGTTTGGGAACGTCTCATAAGGTCTGTCAGGAAGGTGTTAAATTCCATTTTGAAGGTGCAGAATTTAGATGAAGAAGACCTTTGTACAGTTCTTTGTGAGGCAGAGGCTACTGTGAACAATAGACCAACAGTGTTTCAGAAGGGGGACGTGTATGGACGACGTCGATGGAGGCAAGTACAGTAAATGTCTGACCTGTTCTGGAAGCGCTGGGTTAAGGAGTACCTGCCCCAGCTTCAAGAGCGTCAGAAGTGGCAGAGAATCGGACGGAACTTCATTCCTGGGGATGTGGTTATTGTTGTCGATGATTCTGCGCCTCGTAACTCTTGAAGGACTGGAAAGATTGTGGAAGCAATTTCTGATGGTAATGGACTTGTACGTCAGGTTCGTGTTAAAACAAAGACTGGTTGTTTGGACAGGCCGATCACTAAAGTGTGTCTTCTACAGGAAACTGAAGAGTCATGAAGATTGACTTTTTCAAATGTCTATTTGTATTAATGTGTATTTGTTTATTTTGAATTAAAATTGTATCTTTGAATGTTTGATAAAGGATAGATCATGTTTCTCAATATGTCTCCTACATGGTAAGTATGATGTAATTATTGCTCTAAAATAATTAGGAGCCATATGAGTTGTTCCTTTTTGATTATGTGGGTTGGTTTAAATGGACTCACTGTATTGGTGCACGGGTGTGGGGCGTGTCTCATGGGTGTGGTAGATGATAAATGTGGTTGGTTCACCGCACCTGATGTTGATGAGCAGAAAGGTAGGGTGAGCATGAGGCAAAACTTTCTGTTGACCGCAGCTTGAATTATTTTCATGCATTTGACTGTAACTTGATGGTTTATGTATATTTATGCACTAATTGATGCCATAGGCCAAGTTGTAAGTTGGCATTGTAATTAGTGCAGTTATTGGGGAGTTGTAGTTATTTGTTTGTGCAGTCTGTGCATTTGTTTAATAGTTAATCCCAGGCGCTGATTTGTATATTGGACAGTTGCATGTGGAATAAAAGGAGAAAATGGTACAGAAGTGTATCTTGTGTTCATTGTTGCGCGTCATCTGTGTCCTCATGTTTAGCCTGCCGCGGCCATAGGTTGGAAGAGCCGCAACAAATATAGTTGTTCCAGCTAAATCCAGTCCTGATGTTATAGAGAAAATGGTGTGAGAATGTGAGTCAAAAATCAAAAGAAAAATTTAAGATGAAATGAAAAGAACGAGTACATTTCATGATATTTAAAAAAAAAAAAAAGGTTCAGAGCTTAGTGATAATGTGTGCAAACTGTTTATAGAGATATAGATATATAGAAAGGATTGTGTGTACTTAATGCTCCAAAGAGTATTACGAGTACATGGTTGCAAAACGCATCCAGCTGTGCACCGACATATTTGTCTGTCTTTCGATCCATAACTTTTTTTTGTTTCACTTTTCAGTCTTGCTGTGAGGAAGCAGCAAAGAAGTCAACGGGTGAGTAGAATTTTAACTAAGTGTTTTTCCTGTAATGTGGTCAGATACGCTAAAGTTACAGGTCAGGTTGTTTAAGCAGAAAATCTACAAATGAGACCACTCACTGCATTTGAAGCAAGGCTTGTTTTTAAAAGCTGATTTACATTAAATGTAAATACAAATGTTTATTTGTTAGGCTAAAATACATTTCACACAGTTTAATTTTCAACATTCATCCATTTAATTAAAAAAGAAAGAACTATTGTTTATTTACCTGATTTACTCTCTGACACAGACACAGGTTCCTTTCACAAAATATATTTGCAAATGTCAGCGAGAGTTGAAATACTGAGTCAGAGACAGTGGGCCTTTCTCAATATGCGTACTTGTGCGTACTTGCATTCTCGTGTACTCGTGATACGTCATCAGTCGGAGACAAAGTACTGTTCCAATTCGAAGTACGCATCAAGCCGAGAACGCGAAAAAGTCCCGGATGTGTTCTCGCTCCGCCCGTTTTATCGAGCATGCATCGGTGGTGACTTGTGTGGACTTGGTACAGCTAAATATCCCAGAATGCATTTCGTCCAAAACTCAAATGCGGCAATGGCGGACGAGCGGGGCTAAAAACTTTTAAATATTCCTCTTTCTGGGTCACAAAATAAACTTTTAAGTTCTTTTCAAGCGAGAATGTAGCTGTGTAAACTTCAAATATCTGCTCAATTTATCAAGATGTCATATATTTCCAAACGAGCTCCGACGTTTTCGGAGACGTCTGTGACCCGCCAGCTCCACAGCAGACAGCGAGGTCGCGGATTATTACAGCCGGCGAGAACAGCGGACTTTTTCAACCCCCCCGCGGTCTTTTCGCTACTCAGGTTAAACAAACCCCAGTAGCTGTCTATTGTATTGAGTGTCCACTAAAATAAAAATAAAAGCGTTCTAACATCTCACCTGCTTGTTTTATTTAGGTATGTACACGTATGTACATGTACACTATTTTTATTAATAGAGATTTCACTACTGAGGTTAAACATGATATATAAATCACTTAGATCACTCCAAATGTTAATGTTTGGTTTATTTCAGTGTTTTATTTGTTCCTGAGTAAACCGGTTTGGCTGTGATTAAAGTTAAGCTTCATAACATATTACTCACAGTTAAATTAAGAGGGGACGGCAGTAAAAACTCCAGACCTGTGACATCATCAAGTACGCTGCTGTTCCAATTGTACAAATCGCGAGTCCGTGCTCGCGTTCTCGGCGAGTACGTACTCCCTTGCGTTCTCGGCGAGTACGTACTCGCCGAGAACGCGAGTACGTACTCGCGTACTTGAGAATTGAGAAAGGGCCAGTGTCATGTGACCTCTGTCCTTAATGAAAAGTAAGACCTCAGCATTGAGCTAAATTAAATGCTCCCCACTTCTAGCCCCCGACAGCCAGGATCAGCTCCATCACCCATCAGGGGAAGTAAACAGAGGGATGGATATACTTTGTTATGAAGACAGGTTAAAATAGGATTGGAGAGGTGCCAAAATCCTAAGGATACTTATATCCTATATAATATTATAATAATACCTGTACTGCTGCTGCTCTGATCTTCACTGCTGTTTGAGATAGATCTATTTAAAACTAAACTTGGGATGAATAAATTTTGTGACATAGCCCATAAATCCACCACATTATTTAAAAATTGTGTCAAGTGAGGTTGACGATAGTTTTACAGCATTAAACACTGTAGAAGACCCTGTTCTTTGAGGAAAAACCCCCAGTAATATCAAGTTCTAATCACAGTTCCACAAAGCCTGGAGTTTTATCAACCTAAGGGAAAAGACTATATAAGTTTTATTTGAGACACCTTGGATGTCTACAAACTGGATGTTTGTAGACTAATTAATGTTGTGATTTTGTTTTCATTTCAGTGTCCAAGCTGAGGTTTTGTTCTGAAGGGAGAAAAGTTCACGCTAGTTTCTTCCATCATGGCTCATCCCACAGTTAGTGGTAAGTATTGTTCAAGGATATGGCAGTGATGACAGTGTGTCTGTCAGAGAAAAACCAAAAGACAAACAGACTAAGCAGCAGTGTAAAGCTTTACTTTATCTTACAAGAGGAGTAACAGCATACAGAGACTGTGCAGAAACCTGAAATGAGGAAGTCTGTCGCTGTTATATACCAGCTTTCATGGTATCGTAGTTTCGCTATATTTCACATAGCGAAACTAGTGAGCATGAATGCAACAGGTGTGTGTGTGTGTGTGTGTGTGTGTGTGTGTGCTGTTTAGATGGTTCATCATATATGGTATAGCGCAATGAATTTACTAAAAGTCAACTGTTGCATAATCTTGTAACGTTTTTTGTTATTCTAAGGACTTCTGACTCACAGGGGACCCAGAAAACAGTGAAACAGTCAATTAGTCCTCTACACCAGTGATTAATCTAATAAACTCGTGTTTACTTCACTAGGTACTTATAAATGTGTTTGATTCCTATCATTCCTTTTGTTTCATTTTGCCACAAATCCCTGGCAGCGTCCCTGTGAAGGCTCTAAGAGTTTTGTAGCGAACACCAAACACAGGTTGAATCAGGGAAACACAAGTTTTCAGTTGTTCCACCTCAGCCCTACTGAAAATATGTGCAGGCAGTGGCATGACTTCATTTTGACCAGACAAACGTTCTGAATACAGTGAACATAGTGGTACAGGTGAGAAACACAGAAGATTTAAATGCCAGATTGATGGGAGTGAACATGGGAAAAGAGCAGGATCTGACTAAAAATGAGAGCCATTTTAATTTTCAGAAATTTTCCATATTGAAGGACAAAATATTTCAAGCTTTAAGAAGCAAGCTTAAGAAACCTGTGTTCTTTCTAGTAGTGGTAAATGCATAAATATAAGGCTTTTATGAAAACACTGAGTTAGTTTCAGACACACAGACCATTCATAACAGCTAAATTGGGCTAAAATGGAAGGTTCAAATGTGAGAGCTGGCTCTTCTAAGGGAGCTGAGCCAAAAGATATTTGAAAAGCTGGTGACCTCCCATTGCTATAGATCAGGGGTCAGCAACCCCTGGCACGCGTGCCAGTTGTTAGCTAAGTGCCACAGCTGGCAATGGGAGGTGCCAGCTGTGGCACTTAGCTAACAACCCCAACTACCAGATTCAACTTGTAATTTGCTAAAAATAATTTAGCTCACCGGTGAGAGGGACACATTTCTACACTCCGACACTTCAAAAGCTTTGGAACTGTCCGCTCAGCGCAGCATCAGCACCGCGGAAATACATGGATGTATCCGTAGATTCGAGACAGAATTCACAATGTGTTTTCGGGACTTTCAGGTGTTTGGACCAATGTTTTATTTTCTGATCAAACCAGAAGCTTTAATGAGCAGCTGGATTTGTCTCACATTAACTGGTTGGACACAGAGGACATCGAAATGCAGCTGATTGAACTGAAAAGCTCGACTCTGTGGGGTCAAAGTTTGCAGAACTACGAACACAGCTGGAATCCACAGCTGTGCGTGTTCATGGAGCTGCATGTTCACCTGCTGGACGTCACTACCTGACAAGTTTAACTGTCTTCAGAACATTGCAGAGGCCTTATTGACAGTATTTGGCTCTAATATCTGTGTGAGCAGATTTTCTCTCACATCCTCAGGTCTGAATGCTGGACACTTGGAGACCAGAGATCACATTAACATGTGTCTCTGTATTAACAAACATGCTGTATTGGCCCAGTTTATTTTTCTTATCATTGTTGTGAGGAGACCATAAACATACATAAATACAAATAAAATATAAATAAATAAAAATAAAACATAAATAGCATTTGTATTTTCTGTTGTTCAGTTCATTTGTTGTTATGGATAAAAAAAAAAAATCTTTTTTTTTGTTTCAAAATAGCTGATAACTATTCGCTGATAGCTGCCAACAAATATAACTCTATAATGTTCTATCCCTTATGCAAGTCTTTTATAAGCTTTTTCTATTTCTTTTAAATACGGTATATAGTGTGTAACTGTTCATACAGAGCGTTATTAAATTTATTCTAATGCAATCATTTGGCACATTAACTTCTCAGGAAATTTTAGTTGGCACTCCTCATCAGAAAGTTTTCCAACCCCTGGTATAGATTATATTAACTGAATACAGTGACTATCATCACTGTGGTTTTATAACTAATGTTCTGTATTAATTTTTTATAGCATCAAAAGCCAGGATTGTGTTATTTGGAAACAGCGAGGAAAAGAAGAAATCACTAAGCAACTTCATCACTGAAAGAAAACCATCACAATTTAGAAGATTGAACATGATCAGGCATTGTGCAGTTACAACCAGTGAGGAGATCACAGTGGTTCAGACTCCAGATATCTTTAGCCTGCCTCTGAAAAAAATAAGAGAAGAAATCCAAACTTGTGTGAGTCTTTGTGTCCCTGGACCAAATGTTCTGCTGCTGTTAGTGAAACCAACTCAGTTTAATGAAGGATACTTAAAAACCCTGAAGATCATCCTGAGTTTGTTTGGTCAAGATGCCTTTAAACACTCGATGGTGGTGCTGACTCATGAGATGAATGACAATAATCGATATGTTCAGAGACTTCTTACAGACTGTGGACAAAGAATGTATCAAATGCCTGAAAATAATCACGATGTGTTAATGAGGAAGATCGAAAACATCACACATGAAAACAAAGGAAACTTCCTCACATTCACTGAAGAGGCCGTGAGCCCAAAGTCTGACAGCAAGAGACCATCTTTAAACCTGGTTCTGTGTGGGAGAAGAGCAAGGAAGACGTCAGCAGCCAAGGCCATTTTAGGTCAGACTGAGCTTCATTCAGCCTCCAACTCATCAGAGTGTGTTAAACATCAGGGAGAGGTGTGTGGACGTTGGGTTTCCCTGGTGGAGCTGCCTGCCTTGTATGGAAAACCTCAGGAGGCAGTGATGGAGGAATCACTCAGGTGTATCTCCCTCTGTGATCCTGAGGGTGTCCATGCCTTCATCCTGGTCCTACCTGTGGCTCCCCTCACTGATGAAGACAAGGACGAGTTAGAGACCATCCAGAACACATTCAGCTCTCGAGTCAATGACTTCACCATGATTCTGTTCACTGTGGACTCAGATCCTACAGATCCAGTTTTTGTTAACTTTGTAAAGAAAAATAAGAACCTTCAGGATCTCTGTGAAAGATTTAAGGGAAGATATGTTGTGCTCAAAGGCACACATGAGGTCCCACAGCTGTTGGAGACTGTGGAGAAGATGTGGGACAAACCACAAAACTACACAATGAGTACCTTTGCACGTGCATATATGGATAAGATCACCACACTGGAGGATAAGGTCAGGTGCCTGAAAACAAAGACAAGAGCTGGTTGTAAGTATTTTAATTCTAGTTACTGCAGTATATTTCACCATTTGCATTATTGAAACCCAGTTATAGTGACAGATGTTTTGTTTGTAACGTCAAAGGCAAACAAGTCTTATACATATAAAGAAAAAGAGAATTTTTAGGTCTAACCCATGTTAGGTTAATTGGTATGTAGGCTTTAAACTGTGGTAGACGATTTATGCAGAGAAAACCCAAACAAGTGTGGGGAAACTCAACAGAAAGATGATGGATCTCCCCAAATAGCAAAATTGGTATGGCCCGGATCAGGCCCACACAATGTGCTTACACAAAGTTTCAGCTCTGGCTATTTTCATCTCTCCCAGATGTCAGCCTAATGTGTACCTTAATCAAGCCATGTAATAACTAGAGATGGACCGACTGACGTAAATTACTGGATCGGATTTCTGAGAGAAATAAAAAAATAATCCGATCCATTAAATATCAAAAAAGCACCTCACAAAACTTGCGACACTGCGTAACTCGCCTCATAACCGTTGCACGTTGGAGCAGTGTGGTCACGTGATAGAGCGGCTGTGTGTATTTGGAGCCTCGCTACCAAACTCTGAGGAAGTTGGAATGGCAACAAGTAGGCCTGCAGTGTGAGAGCGAAGTGCTCTAATAGGGTGATATGGTACTACAAGGTCATTAAGATAAGATGGGGCCTGATTATTTAAGACCTTGTATGTGAGGAGCAGGATTTTGAATTCTGGATTTAACAGGAAGCCAAAACAGGAGAAATCTGCTCTCTTTCTAGTCCCTGTCAGGACTCTTGCTGCAGCATTTTGGATTAGCTGAAGGCTTTTCAGGGAGTTTTTTGGACATCCTGATAATAATGAATTGCAGTAGTCTAGCCTGGAAGTAATAAATGCATGAACTAGTTTTTCAGCGTCACTCTGAGACAGGATATTTCTAACTTTAGAGATGTTGCACAAATGGAAGAACGCAGTCTTACATATTTGTTTAATATGTGTGTTGAAGGACATATCCTGGTCAAAAATGACTCCAAGGTTCCTCACAGTGTTACTGGAGGCCAAGGTAATGCCATCCAGAGTAAGAATCTGGTTAGATACCATATTTCTAAGCTTTTCAGCGCCGAGTACAATGACCAGTTTTATCTGAATTAAGAAGCAGAAAGTTAGCGGCCATCCACCCTACCCAGCACAGAAACAGCTTAATCTTTATGTCTTAAAGACATAAAGATTAAGCTGTTTCTGTGCTGTGATGAGCTCTGAAACCTGACTGAAACTCTTCAAATAAACCATTCCTCTGCAGATGATCTGTTAGCTGTTTGACAACTACTCTTTCAAGGATTTTTGATATGAAAGGAAGGTTGGAGATTGGCCTATAATTAGCTAAGACTGCTGGGTCTAGAGATGCTTTTTGAGTAAAGGTTTAACTGCAGCCACCTTGAAGGCCTGTGGTACATAGCCGATTATTAGAGATAGGTTGATCATATATAAGATCGAAGAATTAACCAATGGCAGGACTTCTTTGAGCAGTTTTGTAGGAATGGGGTCTAAAAGACACGTTGATGGTTTGGAGGAAGTAATTATTGACGTTAACTCAGAAAGATCGATTGGAGAAAAAGAGTCTAACTTAACATCAATGGAACTACAAGTAGCTGTAGATAATATTACATCTGTGGGATGATTATTGGTAATTTTTTCTCTAATGATAAAAATTTTATTTGTGAAGAAGTTCATGAAGTCATTACTAGTTAACGTTAAAGGGATGGTTGGCTCAACAGAGCTCTGACTTTTTGTCAGCCTGGCTACAGTGCTGAAGAGAAACCTGGGGTTGTTCTTATTTTCTTCAATCAGTGATGAGTAGTAAGCTGTTCTGGCTTTGCGGAGGGCTTTCTTATAAAGCAACAAACTATTTCTCCAGGCTAAATGATGATCCTCTAAATTTGTGACACGCCATTTCCTCTCCAGATTACGAGTCGTCTGCTTTAGGGTACGTGTTTGAGAATTATACCACGGGGTCAGGTGCTTCTGATTAGAGACCTTAGTTTTCACTGGAGCTACAGTATCCAGAGTCGTACGTAGTGAGGAGGTGAAATTATTAACAAGATAATCGACCTCTGTTGGAGTAGCGTTCAGGTATATGTACAAACTTGTGGGGGTTGTATTTTCTTTTTGCCATGACCGTAAATGTTGTACAGTAAAATCGATGAGTTTTTTTTTGTGCTAAATCAGACCTCACTCACTAGCACTGTTGGAATATTTAAAGTGAGATCAGTTCTTGTTGTTACAGGTGACGATGAGAAGCAGAGCTCAGGCTGTCTCAGGATTGTCCTGATAGGAAAGACTGGCTGTGGAAAGAGCTCTTCAGGAAACACAATTCTCGGAAGCAGAGAGTTTAAAGCTGAATTGAATCAGAAGTCAGTTACTGAATATTGTCAGAAAGCACAGAGTGAAGTGGGCGGTCGTCCTGTTGTTGTGGTCGACACTCCTGGTCTCTTTGACACAACTCTGTCAAATGAAGAAGTTCATGAGGAGATGGTGAAATGTGTCAGTCTTCTGGCTCCAGGACCACATGTCTTCCTGCTGGTGATACAGATCGGCAGGTTCACAGCAGAGGAGAAGGAGACGGTGAAACTGATCAAGAAATTCTTTGGGAAGAATTCAGAAAACTTCACCATCATTCTTTTAACCAAAGGAGACGATCTGGAAGCTGATGATCAGACCATTGATGAGTACATTGATAAAAAATGTGATGATTCCTTCAAGAAGCTGATTTCTGACTGTGGAGGAAGATACCACGTGTTCAAGAACCGTGACAAACAAAACCGTACACAAGTCAGCGAGCTGATAACAAAGATTGACACCATGGTGAAGAATAACGGAGGAAGCTTCTACACCAATGAGATGCTGCAAGAGGCTGAAGCAGGGATACAGAAGGAAATGCAGAGGATCCTGAAGGAGATGGACGATAAGATGAAGAGAGAAAGAGAAGAACTTGAAAGGAAACATGAGGAACACATGAAAGAAATGCAAAGAAGACTTGAAGAACAGAGAGCTGAAACTGAAGAGGAGAGAAAAAGGAGAGAAAAAGAACTCAAAGAAAAGGAAGAAAAATTAAATAAAGTGCTGGAAGACCAAAAAAAAGAAATGGAAAAAAGAGAAATCGTGATCAGAGAGAGGAGACAACTGGAGGACAGTCAACAACAGGAATGGGAACAAAAACTTGAAGCTCTGGAGGAAAAAATAAAATCTGAGTCTGAATCCAAAGAAATCACTGACAGAAAGTTGAAACAAACTAGAAAAGAGATGAGAAAGAAACAGCATGCTTGGGAAATGGAGAGACAAGAGTGGTGGAACAAACAGTACAAAGAAGACAGTCAGAGAAGAGAGAAGGAACAAGCAATGCTCCTACAGGTCCAAGAAGAATATGAGGAGAAGAACGAAATATACATAAAGAAAACAAGAGAAGAAGAAAAAATCAGAAGAGAGCAGGAACAAAGAGAGAGAGAAGATCTAGAAGAAAAGTATGAGAAACAAATCAAAGGTATGAAAGAGAAATATGAAGGAGAAGCCAGAAAACAAGCTGAAGACCTCAATGAGTTCAATGAGAAATACACGAAGGACTTTGAAGCTTTGATAGAAAAGTATGATGAGCAAATCAGGGAAATAAGGCAAGAATACAGCAAAGTCCTGAAGGAGAACGAAGAGCAAAAAAGTGACTACACACTGTTACATGACCTGTCCAGCCACAAAGAGCAACATCTTCAGGACGAGCTGAAGAAACTGCAGGAACGGCATGAAAAAGAAACCAGCAAATTAAAAAAGAAATACAAAAACAAGTGCAGTGCGTCATGATCACCGTAGGTCTGTTTACCAAGCTGTTACAACCCTGTCACACATCATTTACAATAATTATTACGCTTCATAATCTCTCTTTATTTAAAAAAAAAAATATATATATATATCCTTAATAATAAAAAGTGTTATGGGCACCATTACTTCTGAATTTAAAAATACAAATTTAATTCCATTCAATTTGATTTATACAACGTCAAGTCACAACAACAGTTACCTCAAGGTGCTTCATATTGTAAGGTAAAGACCCCACAATAATGCATAGAGAGAAAACTCCAACAAACAGATCACCACACCCCATGAGTAAGCACTTGGTGACAGTGGGGAGGAAAACTCCTTTTTAACAGAAAGAAACCAGGCTCAGGAAGGGGCGGAGCCATCTGCCATGACTGGGTGGGGATGAAGACAGGACAGAAGACACACTGTGTAACCAGCTACAGCTGTAGTTAGGTTATAACATAACGAGTTATGATGTTGTTGTATGAAACAAGATATTATTTAAAATGTCTGCTCCAATACAAAGACGTCTCATTAGGTTGAATACTTGTTGCCTCAACTCTTCCATTCTCAAATTCTCTCCTCCATTAGCATGTCTGGTTGGGGCGTTGGGTGTTGACTATTTAAAATTATTCTATTTTTGTTAATATTCTACTTTTTCTTCTATTCTATTCTTTATTCTGTAATTATTGGGAGGTAATAAGGTATGAGAAGTCAGTGACAGGAATCGAAATTACAATTTAGGGTATGAGAAAGGGGGAATATCATGCATACCACCATTTGTCAGTGATGGTGTTTGACACAGTGGTTGATCCAACCAGCCACGTGCATTTAGACAGTGCTGTTGGGTTGGTGAACGCTTCAAGAAGTCACAATTGGTTAAAAAGGTGGAGTCCTTGGTGGTCTGATCACCGGCTGCTTGAATGGATTTAGGGACATAGAGTGTCACCTTTCTGATGGGAAATGATTCTGTGAAATTACCCCTGGTAAGGTGGGTGGGTATACTGGTATCCTCCCAGCTCGAAGATTGTATGCTGGGTGTCACTGGTGGAATAAAGAGTTATGTCTATGTACTGTTGGGTTGGGGAATAGTTTTTGATTGTTATTTTGCGTATGTACTGAACATCAGTTTATATTGCCCAGTCTTCTTGGAGTGCCTGGTGGTGTTTTTCCTTTTCACCAAATTGTATGTTTTTATATTACATATTTTTTTTAAATAATGCTTTTATGAATTATTTCCATATTTTCAAAGCTTAAAAAAGATTAACATGACTTTAATTACATGTAATTATGCCAGTTGTATTGTATTCAACTGTCCCGTTTTATGATGCAACAAAATGTAATTTTGGCTTCGGTGACTTTTTTTAATCTTCTTTTTACACTGAATCACAATGAAGAAACACATTAAACCATATTAATCATTTATAATGTCAAGTCATTAATCAGCAGCTGTGATCAGCTGAAGAAACACTTTAGGAAGTGTCGTGTGCAGATGTTATTGCTGATGATCCAAAATCTTTCAACAGTTCCTCCAGGAAACATCTGGGATGTGTTGTGGAAGTTTTCCATTAAATTAGTAATTAATGTTAGTGCAGCGCCTCTGTATGCACACTTTCTCACAGTGACCTCTGCACTGTAAGCAATGCAAGGTCATGAATAACACACTGCTGGTAAATTCACAAAGACACAGAAAGTGGCATTTAAAAGGTTAAGTCAGCACGGCTCAAAAGCTCATGCAACCTGTTGCTGTCACCTTTCTGAGCCTGTAAAAAGAAACATACATACATCCACCCTTCTGTCACGTCAAGGTGGAGGGGCAATCTTGCATCTGCTAACTGCAGAACCTCTCGTGTTGCATTAAGTTTCTACTGCCAGCAATATGAGGCCAAACAAGAAAAGAAAAAGAATTTAGACTGGATTACCTCGCTGAATCCTTTAAGACAGGGACTCGCTCTCTGATTGTCCCATAAGTGGCTTTCTCCCGAGCCCATTTTAATTTTGGAGAAGCTCACTTTGCGATTGTTCAACATGTTGTGTAGCGCTTTCGATCCCGATCTTGCAGCCTGCTTGAAAAAGAGAAAATTGCCAAACAATAATCTCAGTGCACTGTTTAAAAATAATGAATTTTTTTTTTTTTCCTGTCCCATTTGGTTCTTTAGCCGTCAGAATTGTTGTCTGAAGACCAACAAGGATACCCAATGGATTTATTTTGTCAAATGGATCATCACGGCATTGCCGTATTGGTCCATTTGATCGACCTTTGTTTTTATTATTTATTTTATTTTATTTTCAGTTGTTACAGACGGGACAGACATGAGTGAGGGATAGGAAAGGGAGAAAGAAAGAGGAAGGAAAAGAAAAACAGAAGGGGAGAGGGACAGTGAGAAAGGGAAAAAAAATATCTCCGGGATCACCTGTTGAGAGAAAAAGAGAAAACAAGCAAAAAAAACCAAAACAAAGCAATATACTAAACACAACACCATCGCATTAATCTAGCTAAGTGTAAACAGCAGTAAATACTAAATATTGAATGTTGTTGTGCAGCACGCAGGACAGACAGCGCACAATGTGCTTTGAAGTAGCAGCCAAGAAAGGTGTGATTTAAGTCTACGAACAGTGAACACCTGTGTGCACACCTGTGTGGATCGGCGCGCTTCTATTCAAATGGTTTCCCCATGTAATGGTCTGCTAGAGGATGTAGAGAGCCATAGCCCCGCCCCCAGGGCATGAAGCAGGCATGGAGGAGATCCAGGCCCCAGACATCCAGAGGCCCCAGAGTGCAAGAGCCCAAGGAGGACCACCGGAGGGGCATCCGTGCCACCTTCATGGGAAGGGCTGAGGATCCCCAGACGAGGGGTCACCCAGTAGCCACCGGGCAGAAGCTAGAGGGGGCTGCACCGGCGTGCCCGCCAGCTCCGCCGGCAGCCAGCTGTGCCAGAGTGAACCGAGCCGCAGGCACAGAGGCCGGAGGCCCGAGGGCCCCCCGCGCCCCGGAAGAGGCCTGACCGAGCAACAGGCGCCAGGCCCCGCCAAGTAGTCACCGGGAGTGAGCTGGTACATACCTGAGCGCCCAGCCCCGGACACCAAGAACCACCAACACACCGACGTCTGAGGGCATCAGTTACCGACAGGGAGTGTGGTGAGGGGAGATAGGCCTCCACACTTGGAGGGCCTGGGAGTTCCCAGAGAGGTGGAGTCTAAGACCCGACCTGACATATAGACACAGACAAACAGGCACACACAGACACAGACATGCATTCCCACCCTCATGCACACATATACAAACACTCAGCACTCACCCAACGTAGGAATAAACGTAAATGGACATGTACACACAATCACACTCCCCAAACATACTCTATACCCCGGGTCCAGGTATCCTCGCCCCCAGAGGGGGAAACGGCACCCAGACCCAAGAGATGTTACCCTTCCCTCCGGGGTGGAGGCAAGCAGACTGCCCCAGGCTCCGCAGCAGCAGGGAGGCCAATCGGACAGCCAGCATCTCTTCCCAGCCCCCCTGCCCCGATGGCTAGCAGAGAACGGGGGTGTGTTAAGAAAAAGTTAAAAAAAATAATGAAAAATATGAAGGCCTCTTTTAGGACTTGTCTAAGCGTACTCTCTTAGAATGATAGATCAAAACAAACTAATTGGCAGGTTCAAAGTGGTACCAAAGGAAAATGCATCAGTAAATCTGCCAAACGTTCATCCACCAGTCACACCTCAAACAACAACAATATTCTATTAGATAATGAGTTTTGTTTTCCCCATGTACCCAGATGTGTGTCATGATAAAACCTCCCTCACACATCAGAAACCAGAAACTCAATAATCTATTAGTCTCCACTCATCTGACCCTCCTGCATCATTCTGTTCACCCCTGCTATGATTCAATCATCCTTCCCCAAAAATAGTACTAGTTCACTCGTCTATGTATCACTTCTCAACCTACTAAGTGAACCAGACAAGATGATGGTAACAGAAACGCTTAAAATACTGTTTGATCTTCATGAGCTTCATTGCATGTGTGTTTGTGTTAGTAGGATTAATGCATTTTTCTGTTTGTGTAATTTTTGTGTACCTCTCCTCTTTGCGGTGCTCCAGACACTTTTCAATTCTTCACGCAAGGCAGTCGTTTTTTCTTCCCGGTTTCCTAAACCCAAATTTCATTCCCACACTAAAACAGCTTCCTCCATGTCCTCCAATGCTCCTTCCACTGTGGTCTCATCTCCTCCCATTGCAGCAGTCCAGTTGCAGTCAGTTCACTTCCAGCTTTGTCCTGTTTTCCACTGTCTCATTTTCCCTTTTTCTCCAAAAGTGGCAAATGTGCAACTCAGGCAGTCTTTTCAAAGGTCCATTCACACACAGTGAAGGTGCAGCTAGTTGGAAATGCACATCCATCCATCCAGTCATGATGATTAACAAATCAAATTATTAAATATCATTAAATAACTTTAGAAAAACTTCCACTTGACTCTTTACATGTAATAAAAATATATATTTTATTGTTGAATTAATCTGAAAATGTTAGTCTGCCAAATGTGCAGCAATTTAATCTATTTATTCTCTTTAGCTGATATTTTGTGGGGCCCAGTTAGACTGTATAACTGCATCTCTGCCAGTTTCTCTGCACTCCAGCCTCCTCTGTGCCATGTGAAGGGATTTTCCTTAAGGCAGGAGAAAAGGAGCAGGTTCAGCCATCGCACAGTGGAACAAATTCTCTTCTTAAATAAAAATGAAAAACTTTAAATGCATCATGTTTTTAATTTGCAAGTTCATAAGCATTTTCCTTTTCACAATCAATTCTACCCCCAGGTCAAAAATATGTCTAGGAAAATTTCCCTAATATATAATATTATATATAATATTATTTATAAATATACCCGTCTAGCACTTGCACAAGTGCATGGAGGCAGGACCTCACAGCAGAAGCATACTCCATAATGTGTTGTACATTATTATATGTATATTATATGTAATGTGGTATTTTTCAATTATTGTATTTACCAACATCAAGAAGTCACCAGCAAAGAAAGACCACACCATGGTGCATGTTTGAACAAGGAGAGTTTACTGGTCAAAATTATTTATTAAACAAATAAAACACATTTTTTTAAACCCCCAAAATACACGTTCAAAGCAACAGCGGCCCAATATCAGACAGAACTCCACTCTGTAGAGTGAGCAATCATAATGAAGCGGTTTGTTTTATTTTGTGGATTCAAGCTGCTCTTCATATTTTTGGCCAGCAGATGTCACCAGAGAGGACTGTGTTGAAAAGCTCCGAGTAATGAACCGTTTTTCAACACAAGCTTCAGAAAGCTTCATTTGGCCATCACTACCGTATGCTCTTCAACTTCCTCTGGACACATTACATCAGAAAAAGTGTAATGATGAATGATTATGAACACAGTGGTCTCAGTGTTTTTGTCATGATCCTGTGTCTGTGACCCAGCGCTTTGAGTTTATTGTTATTGTTATTATTTTCTAGTTCATTCTGATTTTGTATTAATTCTTTAGGTTGGGTTCTCGTGTTTATTATCTCTACCTGTGTCTCCCTCTGTGCTCTGTTCGTGTTCCCGAGTTTGTGTTGTAAAACAGTCTGTGAGTTTCCTGTTTTATTTTGTAGGTTCGTGTCCCGTTATGCCTTCTGGCATCATTGATCATGTGACTCTAGCCAGCCGAACCAAGCATCGAGACACTTCTGAAGCATTGTGTTGTCTTTTTGGATACACGCGCCTGAACTGCAGCTTCAGACAGAGCGTGGAACTGAACAGGTTGCGTTTTTTTTTTTAATTAATCGATTTATTTTACTTCTTCTATAAAATCACAGGAAAGACACACTGACACTGCTCAGGTGAAAACAGCTTTAACCTGGTTAGGGTAAAGTCGTGCGGAAATAAATAAACTATCCGCAAACTAAAGAAACATGTGAAAAGATAGTTTTACATTTTCAGACAATTAAAATGGACAAAAATCTCAATCTGATTCAAGTAGATACTAAAGTGCTTTCACTTTCGCTTTTATAGTCAGCAATAAGAACGCACGATTGTAAAATGTTATTTCCGTTGTACACACATTCATTAAATAACTTATTTCTATTAGGAGGTGGTCGGTAGGTGTATTGTTGTTCTTGGGTTTTGTTTCCCTTCTTGGCATAGGTAGGCGGGGCGGGGCTTGATGGCATTCCGGTGTTGTGCCAAAAAGTGACTGCCTGCCAAAAACTGATTTCCAATGTTTCCGTGTATTTTTTTATGTGTAATATCTTTATGTATGTTGATAAATAGACTTCGGTGAACAGCGTTTACAAAGGGGTTATATATAGAATTAAAAAATTATCTGTTTTTTCAAGTATCTTTAGAGCTCTGTGTTATTGTACTTACATTATAACCAATCCGCTCCTTTATCCTCGTTTAAAATATTTTTACAGAACTATTGTCATATTTGCTGCCTTTTCTGCTCTCCTCTTGGCCAGCTTACTCTGACAAAATACATTTTTAATGTTAATGAGATTTTTTTAACTGCATAAATAAAGGTTATATAAAAGTCACTGCCAAAAACTGATTGCGGCTTCTACCTTGTTACACGAATGTTGTTTGTGGCTCAATATGACTTTATGTCATCCATGAGGGATGCATTTAACATATGTTTCACATATTATAGCCCAACAAGTTACTTATAGCAGTTTAAATACGACCAATCAGTTTTTGGCAAATACCGGAAATCACTTTTTGGCAGACAATTAGTGAGCGCTTTTCACTAATGACAGATTCAGCTTGTTGGTGCAAGCTGAATCTGTTGATTCTACGCTATTAAGCTGCACATTTTTAAGCTCCATCTCCTGCCTGCTTCTCCTTTGTTCTAGCCTGTCCCGCTGCCTGCTCGCCTGTCTAGTTTTCTGTGTGTTGGCTTCTTTGGATCCGTGACAGAGAGTTACTTCGTACCAGTCTGTGACCACCGCTACAGCTGTATTTCTGTGTTTCAAGTAAGCTCTCCAACTCTCCCCGTCCACTTTAGTTTAACTCTCGGCTATCGACGTTACTCCGTAACTTTGTTTGTCCCTCGTTCGCTCCGGTGCGTCATCTTTCCACCCGCATACCTCGGCTCCGTCTCATCCCTTCAGCTCTGCTCTCCTTGCACATTTTACCTGTCACTGTATATCGCCCCTTCCCTTATAAATATTCCCCCATCATTGTATATAAATATGCATCACTACTATCCTGTGCCCGTGTGTGTTTCTGCCACTAAATCCATCCGTGTAAACTCCCCTAACAATTTCCTTCCTTTCTTTTCCAAACTCTTGTTTTGCAAAGTTTTTTTTTTGTTTGTTTGTTTTGTTTGTTTTTGCTGCAGGAAACAATGCATAAGTTGTAGTTTGACAGATCATTTAAAATGCTTGGTTTTTTTGACATGTCATATTCTTTTACTGAGATGGTCTACAAAGAATCATGGCTATGATAATATTTTGATGTCTGCAACTCTTTGGGATTATATCTGACTGTTTAATAACTATTTCGTTATATTCAGCATAACAGACTCACCTGTCTCATAACTGTGAGACACATTGAAATATGTTGTGATAATTATAGTTACATTTCCCCCAAATATAAGCATGAAATGTTTTCTCATTTAATCTACACAGAATTTTGATAGTGTTGAGGTTTGTCTGTAACAGTTTTTTATTTTTAATTTGTAAAAACGTACATGTATATTAAGCATATATATTTTTGCATAAGCAAAAAAAAAACAAAAACCCTATAAAAACAAAACTAGTCACAGATTTGATTTCTTTGGACTGCTTTTAGCTTTGATGGCATTCATTCATCATGGGATCATAGAGATGAGTTAATACAACGTCACAACATTCATTTTCATCCAGAGTTACATTAACTCTTCCTTAATATCTCGTAATAATGAGGTACAGTATATTCATTTGACCTCATTTTTGGGGACATAACGTTAACAAACCCAGACTTGATCAACTGATTCTTCTGCAGCTTGTATTGATGTATTGATGTGTTAGACAGTTTTTAGCCTAGTTTTAGTGATTTCAGCTTCTCCTTTCATTTGCTCGATGCCGGCTAACACTTTGTTTCAGGTAAAATTAACATCTTTCTTACAGCCAGTTTTAAACTATCTTCTGACAAAGTTCTTTAAGACCCCCCCCCCCCCCCCCCGAGTTTTTCATTCCCACTGCCACCCACTGCTTGCTCATAGTGAGTCATATGATTGCTGGGTTTTTCTCTGTATTATTGAAGGCCTTTATGTTACAATATAGAGCCTTGAGGCCGCTGCTGTGATAAGGCACTATATAAATAAAACTGAATGGAACATTTTTCATTTAGTTGATTAACTCTAACTCAAATCTAAAACGTATATCTGCTGTTCTTCTTCTTGTGCTGTAAAGTTGGTGTGAAGATGACCACGCTTTTTTAGAAATCCTTCAGATCTGAGACCTCGGGAACACCCAGAGAAGTAAGTGTTTACTTGCGGAGCTTTAACACTCATTCGTTATATTCAACTATGGCTTTTAAAGAGCTAAATAGTTTTATTCTTCCCACCAGCTGAACCACTCAATGATGTTTTCAGCAGAGTCCTTTTCGGCAACTTATGAAGCTGGTAAGTGCAGTTCTGCATCCATTATAGCACTCCTCTGCTTTTTGTGCAGAGGAGTTTTTTTTGGTTTCCTGTTCTCATGCTGTCCTACCATGGAAGCACAGCATGAGTAGAGGTCTCTTTTTTTCCTCTTGTACTTTCCCACTGTAGTGTACATTTCAGTGTTTTTCTATAACACTACTGATCTCCGACTTGTATCCCCATATAATGTCTGTGTTGTGTGTGTAAGGTCGGGGGGGGGGGGGGGGGGGGGTCCCATTTCACTGCAGGGCAACCTGCATGTGGCGAATAAAGCTTTGATTGATTGAGATGACAATAAAGTTTACTTTGACTTCAGCAGCGAGCAGGCGCACCGAGGGACAGAATTTCAAAAAAACATCGGTGCAAATTATACGTCTGTATCATGATGTCTGGTGTTTTTATGTTTGTTGGTTTGTTTTTATTTTCTTTTATTTTGCGAGCTCCAGCCAGCCTGAGAATCCCCCCTGTGCCACATACAGCAGGTGCACCTCGCAAGCGGAGGGCGCCCTTACTCCCAGCAAATGGGCGATGGAAAACCGATCGGTGCCTATGCCATCCCCAATATGCGCTGGCTGATGTCGGGCAGCATGAGTACGAGCAATTTTTTATTTATTTTTTTTTGCCGATGCCCGTGATGCCGCCCCGGACAACCGCCCGTGTTGCCCGTATCAAAAACCACTACCGGACAGCAAGTAGTTAAACATCTCACAGTTACTTTTATTGAGAATTAACTTTAAAGAAACAAAAATCAGCTTCCTATTTTTTTGTGTCAAATGGGAAAGAAGCATCAATATCTGATGAGAAGACTTATTCATTTGGCCTTACTTTTATTTTGTGGTATTTGATGCAGTTTTCTTGTTTTGTGGTGTTGTATTTTTTTCAAGAGGAGATGAATATCTCTAACAAGGTGATTTTTTTCACATTTGCTCATCTTAATTTTTAAGTGAAATGTGCTTTTTGAGTTTAAACACTATTTGCATATAAGGCAACCTTTTCCTTTTGCAGTATTTTTGTGTGGTGTGTTTTTCTATGATTTAACATTTTCACATTGTCTTATTGAGGTGATGCAAAGTGAAACATGCATTTTTTTTAAATTTCTTTTTGGTATTGTGCTGGAAAAGCTTGAAAATGGACCTTGAAAGTATTTAAAAAGTGCTTCAACTTGACCCTGAAAAAGGTGTATGAACCTTCAGTTGTTTTAAAAATATTCCACTGCCATATGGGAAAGGAAGTTGACCTCCAAAAGAATGCATAAGAGTGACATTTATGTATACTTACAGGTCAACCTCTGAAGCGCAGCAGCAGCCGTGAATTACTGCCGCCTAGTAGTAAGTCAAACTAAACAAGATCAGAGTACTACTGTGCTTAAGTAGGTTTGCATGTACAGTGTTCATTTGATTGTTCTTCTTTAGTTGTAAAAATTCAATATAAATGTTTTTTATTGTCACTGCAGACTGCACAATAGTTTCTTTATTAACTCAGATTAATGAAGAAACATAACTTATCAACTTTGTGTACCATCTGCAGGATTTCTAATCAGGGTGAACCTGTTTTAATCTCTTTACAAATTAAATCCCAAATGCACAGAATGGTTAATAACACGTCCTTTATTTTGTTTGTTTTCTGGATCGCCAACCACTACTCAAAATATTTACAGTGATTCCAGTCATTGTTCAGGTATCAGGGTTTACATTGTCTTGTATGAAGCATTTTTATGCATTGATCATTTTTTATCAGATTTTCTTAAATGAAAAATCAATTAAAAAAACATAAATGTTGCAACAAACTGTGAGATCAGATTTGTATGACACCATAATGGACATATAATGTGGATATAATTTAATGGAGTTTCGTACTTTTAATAATAAGGTGACTCTTTACATATATGAATTTTCTTCTCAGTGTCTGAGCTGAGGGTTGTTATGCTGGGCAACAGCTGGTCTGAGAGGAGTTCAGTGGGAAATGTTCTCATCGGAGAGACCGTGTTCAATGCTGAGAAAGAATGGAATACCTGTCTGAGAGTCAGTGGACCTTTGGAAGACAAAAGCATAGCTCTCATCAATGCTCCTGATCTGCTGGATCCAAACATGTCTGATGACCAACTGACAGAGATTATAGACAAATGTAAGAGTCTCTCTGAACCGGGACCTCACGTCTTCTTGTTGGTTATACAGCCTGAAACCTTCACTGGGGAAAACCAGAAGAAGCTACAATCAGTCCTTGAAAACTTCAGCGATCTATCATTTGATCACTCATTGATAGTGATATCATCGCCTGCTGGTCAGAGCTCTGGTTCCACTGAAAACTATCTGCAGCATCTACCGGTAACAGATATGATCAAGAAATGTAAAGACAGCCTGTTTCGGCAGAACCTTGAACAACGTCAACTGGTAAAAGCCATGGGAAAAATTGTACAGCAGAGTGATGGAGATCATGTGAGCTGTAATGTTTTCACAGCCACTACGTCTGGTTTGCCCAGTTACCAACCAAGCCTGAAACAAGGAGAAACGGTCACTGTCAACCAGGATCCTGTAAAAGGTACTTTTTTCATTTAGTAGTATTCTTCATAAATTGCTTTTGTCGTATAACAATCATGCATTACAAATATTTTACCAACTCCCACCATGTTTGCATCTGAGAGGCAGCTGGTTTGTTGTCATTAGTGGTGGTTAGCATTGTCTTAGAATGGCTACAACTAACCAGCATTTTCTTTCTTCACCATTCGAACAGCCAGTATAAATGACTTCAGTGAACCTAAGAATGTATTCCTTACAGGCTGGCAGTTTTTTGTTACAACAACAAATGGTGTAAGTCATAATAAAATGTGACTTAATAATCACACTATAGCTGCTCAGTGAGGTTCAATATAGAAAAAGGAAAGTTTTATTACAGCCACTCTAAAATGCTGCCCCAGAAAACAATCCATTTAGCTGGCAGTCAGTTGTTAGTCACGTTATAGTTCATTTGAACCTTGAGGCCTGTTCCACTGTATTTTACAAAAACATGGAACTGAGCTAAAACGCTGGCATTGTCATATTAATGTTGTTTCCACAAACAATAGTGGTCTAATCAGACCATCTCTCACAAAGAAAAAAATGCACTTAACTAATCAAATGCTTTGCGTTCTGTTTGAGGTACATAGCCTTTAGAAAGTCTTTAATAGAAGTCTAAAGGACTCTTAATTTATGTCAAATACCAGCATTGTCATAGTTGGAATTTTAGCAAGTCAAAATCAACTCTGAACTGTGGTTTCGTTTTTTCTCTTTTTCATTTCAGCATCTTCCTTCAGGATTGTACTTTTGGGGAGAAATGAGGACAAAAAGGGAAAACTGTTTAATTTAATTCTAAAAACTCAAGATTCTCATTTGCAAAGATTCCAAACAACAAAACAATGTGTGGCCTCCTGTGGGGAGTGGAGAGGAAACTCTGTAACAGTCGTGAAAACTCCAGACATGCTCAGTCAGCGTGACGATCTAGTAAGAAAACAGGTGGAGAGGTGCATCAGACTTTGCTCACCTGGACCAAATGTTCTTCTGCTGCTAGTGGATTCTGATTTCAATGAGAAACGGAGACAAAAGCAGAAGTTCATCCTGAGTTTGTTTGGTCATGATGCCTTTAAATACTCTTTGGTCATCCTGACAGAAAAGAAGATCAGTAACCCACACAGTGTAAATAAGCTTGTTAAAGAAAGTGGGGACAGAATGTGTGGAATAAATGACACTACACGTGACACGCTAATGGTTGAGATTGAGAAAATCATTCCTGGGCACAACAAGCCTTCTTTAAACCTGGTTCTGTGTGGGAGTGAGAAGACGTCAGCAGCCAAGGCCATTTTAGGTCAGACTGAGCTTCATTCAGTCTCCAACTCATCAGAGTGTGTTAAACATCAGGGAGAGGTGTGTGGACGTTGGGTTTCCCTGGTGGAGCTGCCTGCCTTGTATGGAAAACCTCAGGAGGCAGTGATGGAGGAATCACTCAGGTGTATCTCCCTCTGTGATCCTGAGGGTGTCCATGCCTTCATCCTGGTCCTACCTGTGGCTCCCCTCACTGATGAAGACAAGGGGGAGTTAGAGACCATCCAGGACACATTCAGCTCTCGGGTCAATAACTTCACCATGATTCTGTTCACTGTGGACTCAGATCCTACAGATCCAGCTGTTGGTAAATTTATAAAGGGAAACAAGAACATCCAGGAGCTCTGTGAGAGCTGTGGAGGAAGATCTGTTGTTCTCAATGTCAAAGACAAAGGGCAGATATCAAAGCTGCTGGAAACAGTGGAAAAGATGACAGCTGGCAAAGATGAATCAAGCTATACACTCACCATGTTTACACGTGTCTATGTGGATAAAATCACCACACTCCAGGCAGAACTGAAAAACTTGAATCTACATGACATAGGCCTTTGTAAGTATTTTTTTTTATATATTTTCATGGGTTTTATAAAACTTATAAATATGCCAAGGTTGAAGATCCTGTCTGCACACATAAAATCCAGACATTAGAACAGACATTATTCTTACTCAAACTCCAGTTCTCATTCATCATATTAATTAGACTTATACTTGGTTGTATTTTTGATTAAGAATAAATATTTTTTGATATTTGCAAAACTACATACAAACTATATTTAGCATTTTAATTTTAAACATGAAAGACTGGATGTTAAGGCCTTATACCCTCTCTCAGATGTAATGAGCGGTGAGCCAGGGCATCGCCAGTCTCTTTGAATCTCACTTTTCTCGATACATCCAGGCCAAATAGTTCAATGTTTGTTTCATCAGGCCAGAGAATTTTGGCCTTTTTGCAAACTCCAGGCTGAGGTCTGGACTTTGGCAGGACTATTGCAACATGTTCATTTCATTTTCTTTTTCAGCCATTCTGTGGTAGATGTCTGGCTGTGCTTGAAATCATCGTCCTGTTGATGACTCAGTTTGGTCCAAGTTTTAGCTCTCAGACAGATCTCACATTTTGTATAAGGTGTTTGTGCTGATATGCTTTGTTTGGTTTTCTCCAAAAGGATTTTTGTGCATTATGTCCATACATCTCTGCTTTGGTCACATCTGTCCACACTAGATTGTTCCATAAATTTTTGGTTTGTTTAGATGCATCTTTGAAAATCTGATACATACTACTATGTTCTTGAAACAGTCTTGAATAAGAGGTAAATCACATTATTTGGAAAGGGCCTAATAACACTTCACAGATTGATGAGCAGCAACAGTCTGAAATCAATGCTGATGTTTTTCCTCTTTGCTACTTGTCCTCTGAATTCTTCGGGAAGCATAAAGGTGTATTTATGAGATCTTGGCACTGATAACTGACTGTTAGCTGATCGGAATCAGCAAAGATCTATATCACCAGGTCCTTACATTAAAACCCACCATTATAATTGCAATCGGTGTGTTTCCCAATTCCTTACATATTGATACTTATGTAGGACAATTTGTTGTCACATTTAATGTAACTGGTAAGCATAGTTTTACATTTTTTATTAATTTTTAGGGCCCGAGCACTGACAGTGTGAAGGCCCTATTGTATCTGCTCTGTTTCTTCTTATTATTATTATTCAGGCAAAACAAGGGCCTTTTTGAGGGCTTTAACATGCTCAAAAACTCATGAAATTTTGCACACATGCCAGGTCTGGTGAAAAATTTTGTATTTTAATGGTTTTACTTATGGGCACTGGGAAATGGCTCTAGAGCGCCACCTATGCCTTGTTAAATGCAGCCCTACGACCACATCGTTTGAGCTACATGTATGAAATCTGGCACACATGTGTACCATGCCAAGACGAACAAAAAAAGTCAGTGGGCCCATTGACACAAACCCAACAGGAAGTCCACAATTTAGAAGTGAAGGTGACATTTTGGCTCTAATTTTGCCATTTCCATGCCTCGAACTTTTGCGAACTCCTCCTTGGGATTTGGTCGTATAAGCTTCATCTTTGGTCAGTGTCAGCTACACACCTGGGCCATGTTAAATTGCGGAGCTTTTGAGTTTTCGGGATACGGTGAGGCCGTGGCGCCGCGGCGAATTTCGATGACTCACCATGAAAAACTTATTGCCTCTCATTCTGTCATACATTGTCCGATCTGGACCAAACAGCACACATATGATAAGGCTCCAGCCCTGAACATATTTCAACTGCCAAATTTGTTATCAAGGACAGCGCCACCTAGTGGGAACAGGAAATGTCATGTTTTACACTTTGGGGTACAGTATTGTGATGGGTGACATCTGCAGCCTCAAATTTCTCCAGGAAAGCCTTAAGGAGTTGGTCTTTGGTTACAGTGAAAACTGTGAGTTTTCGCGAAATGGTGTGACCCTGAAAGCATGGCGAACTTTGATGTCTCGCCATGAAGAAACAAATTAGTATAACTCAATGAAATCCAGTCAGATCAGTACCAGACTTTATAAGCATAATGTCAGAACTGCCCTGAACAGATTGATGTGCCCATTGTCAGGAATACGCAGAGCGCCATCTAGTGGGAACAGGAAATGTCATGGCTTTAATTTTGTTGTACTGATTTCCACAGGTTCATTGTGGACACCTCAAAAGTGGTGAATATCACCATCATTCCTTCATGATGCTTTAGTGCGAAAATTGTGACTTTAAACTGAACGGCGCACCCTGGTGGCAACGCAGTTCACCATAAACAATGAAGTTGCTTTTGAGGGGCTTGGAAAGTTTAAAAAGTCTTGAAATTTGGCGCACACCTCCAACGTGATGAACGTTTTGTTGTTATGTGATCACTTTCCTTGAATAGCGCAAAATGGCTCCGCAGCGCCCCCTACAAAATTTCAAAACCACAGCCCCTGCTCTGTGTTTTATCTATGAGTCTGAAACCTGGTAAGCTTACAGGAGATATCAAGATGTACAAAAAAGTCTCTTGGAGCAATATCCCAAATCCAACAGGAAGTCAGCCATTTTAAAATTAATGTGTAATTTTGGCGACATTTTACCCTCTTTTCAGGCACTGTTCTTTGACGAACTCCTCCAAGGGATTTCATCAGATTGACACGATCTCCATTGCGTGGAATCTAAAGACCTTTGTGATGTTAAATTGCAAAGCTTTTTACGTTCAGGGAAACGGGATGGTCATGGTGCCACGTAGAGTTTCAATCACTCGGCAAAAAGCAATAATCTGCTGTCACTCAAAAACACAATATCCAATCTCTCCCAAAGGTTGCAGGCTTGATGAGACTCGAGCTCGGAAATGTTTGTTATGCCATTTGTCAGTAATGGTTAGAGCGCCACCTAGTGGGACGACTGTAATCATGATTGAATGAGATGAGATGTTAGCTGGTGGTTAAATGCATGAATTCCATCAATGTGACATCAGATCAGACGTGCTGGTTTTAGGTGTTGGGCGTGGCTCGACGCGCTGGGTTGCGAGGGCCCTCATAACGCTGCTTGCAGCTTTAATTATTATTATTCAGGCAAAACAAGGGCTTTTTTGAGGGCCTAAACATGCTCAAAAACTCATGAAATTTTGCACACATGCCAGGTCTGGTGAAAAATTACACAATTTAATGGTTTTACATATGAGCACTGGGAAATGGCTGTAGAGCGCCACCTATGTGTTGTTAAATGCAGCCCTACAAACACATCGTTTGAGCTACATGTATGAAATCTGGCACACATGTGTACCATGCCAAGACGAACAAAAAAAGTCTGTGGGCCCATTGACGCAAACCCAACAGGAAGTCCACAATTTAGAAGTGAAGGTGACATTTTGGCTCTAATTTTGCCATTTTCATGCCTCGAACTTTTGCGAACTCCTCCTTGGGATTTGGTTGTATAAGCTTCATCTTTGGTTAGTGTCAACTACACACCTGGGCCATGTTAAATTGCGGAGCTTTTGAGTTTTCGGGATACGGTGAGCCTGCGGCGCCACGGCAAATTTCGATGATTCGCCATGAAAATATTATTGCCTCTCATTCTGTCATACATTGTCCGATCTGGACCAAAGAGCACACATATGATAAGGCTCCACCCCTGAACATATTTCAACTGCCAAATTTGACATCAAGGACAGCGCAACCTAGTGGGAACAGGAAATGTCATGTTTTACACTTTGGGGTACAGTATTGTGATGGGTGACATCTGCAGCCTCAAATTTCTCCAGGAAAGCCTTAAGGAGTTGGTCTTGGGTTACAGTTAAAACTGTGACTTTTTGCCAAAGGGTGTGACCCAGCAGCATGGCGAACATTGATGTCTCGCCAAGAAGAAACAAATTAGTATAACTCAATGAATTCCAGTCTGATCAGTACCAGTTTTACAGGCATGATGTCAGACCCGCCCTGAACAGATTGATGTGCCCATTGTCAGGAATACGCAGAGCGCCACCTAGTGGCAACAGGAAATGTCATGTCTTTCACTTTGTTGTACTGATTTTCACAGGTTCATTGTGGCCACCTCAAAAGCGGTGAATATCACCACAAGTCCCTCATGATGCTTCAGTGTTACTTTAAACTGAACGGCGCACCCTGGTGGCAACGCAGTTCACCATGAAAAATCACCATGAACAATGAAGTAGCTTTTGAGGGGGCTTGGAAAGTTTAAAAAGTCTTGAAATTTGGCGCACACCTCCAATGGGATGAAGGCTTTGTTGTTATGTGATCATTTTCCTTGAATAGCGCAAAATGGCTCCACAGCGCCCCCTACAAAATTTCAAAACATCAGCCCCTGCTCTGTGTTTTATCTATGAGTCTGAAACCTGGTAAGCTTATGGAAGATATCAAGATGTACAAAAAAGTCTCTTGGAGCAATATCCCAAATCCAACAGGAAGTCAGCCATTTTAAAATTAATGTGTAATTTTGGCGACATTTTACCCTCTTTTCAGGCACCGTACTTTGACGAACTCCTCCAAGGGATTTCATCAGATTGACACGATCTCCATTGCGTGGAATCTAAAGACCTTTGTGATGTTAAATTGCGAAGCTTTTTATGTTCAGGGAAACGGGGTGGTCATGGCGGCACGTGGAGTTTGAATCACTCGCCAAAAAGCAGTAATCTGCTGTCACTCAAAAACACGATGTCCAATCTCTCCCAAAGGTCGCAGGCTTGATGAGTGCCTGCCCTCGTAACGCTGCTTGCAGCTTTTATTTTTTATTGTAATTGTGTGAAGGGATGGATGGTAATCTAAACCACAACCTTTTGAAATTATTTTACATGGTCTTTAATACCAAACATGACCTGTGAGCTAAAAGAATAAGCGATTGAGAAAAACAAAACTTGTTCCAAGGGCATACAGTGTGCGCTTGGTTGACTGTTTTGACTTTGTTCTCATTCATCACTAAGTCATGTATTACAGTAAATAATGTTCAGTCAGTGGCAGTATTTGATGTCCTGGTATTAAATGTTTTTGTACATCTAACTCAAAATTAGAAGGTACTGAATGATTATTTCAGTGAGTCAGAATTACCTTTCAATAACTATGTATTCTTAACTTACAGTGGATGAAGAGAAGGAGAGCTCAGACCGTCTCAGGATTGTGCTGATCGGAAAGACCGGCAGTGGAAAGAGCTCCTCAGGAAACACCATTCTAGGAAGAAAAGAGTTCACAGCTGGCGCAAGCCAGACATCAATCACCAAACAGTGTCAGAAAGCAGAGGGTGATGTGGACGGTCGTCCTGTTGTTGTGCTCGACACTCCTGGACTCTTTGACTCAACTTTGACACTTGAAGAGGTCTGTGAGGAGATGACTAAGTGCATCAGTCTTCTGGCTCCAGGACCACATGTCTTCCTGTTGGTGTTGCAGATTGGTCGATTAACGCCAGAGGAGAAAGAGACTCTGAAACTGATCAAGAAAGTCTTTGGGAAAAATTCAGAGACGTTCACCATCATTCTTTTCACAGGAGGAGATACACTCGAACATCATGAACAGTCTATTGAAGATTACATTAAATATGCATGTGATGATTCCTTTAAAAGTCTGATCGCTGACTGTGAATCGAGATACCATGTGTTCAATAACCGTGAGAAACAAGGCTGCACACAAGTCAGTGAGCTGATAAAAAAGATTGACACCATGCTTAACAAAAATGGAGGAAAATGCTTCACAAATGAATTGCTGCAAGAAGCTGAAGCAGCAATAAAGAAACAAATGGAGAAGATCCTAAAAGAGAAGGAAGAAGAGATGAAGAGACAGAAGGAGGAACTCGAAAGAAAACACCAGGAAGAAATGAAATCAATGAAAAGACAAATGGAAGAGCAAAGAAAAGAAAATGAACAGAGAGATGAGCAATTCAGACAGTTACAGGAAAGCATTGACTTTCAGTCTGAAGAGAGAAAGAAAGAACAAGAAACTAGAAAGAAAGAGAGAGAAACAGAAGAACTTAAAAGACGAGGATGGGAACAAAATATTCAAGAACTGGAGAAAAAACTACGATCAGAGTCAGAATCAAAGGAAATGATTAACAGGGAGCTTGAACAGTACAAAGAAAATATAAGAGAGCAGGATCAACTGAAGGAAAAACTAAACCAAGATGATGAACAGAAAGACCAGAAATTCAGGAAGCTCCAAGAAGAATACAACCAAGTAAAAGAAAAATATAAACGTGAAAAAGAAAAAGAGGATCAAATCAAAATAGAACAAGAAGAGAAACTAAAAGAGTTGGAGGAAAACTATAAGAAAGAAATTGAAAGCATGCAGGAAGACATGGAGAAGTTTAAAGAAGAGGCCAGAAGAACAGCTGAAGAGTTCAATGAATTCAGAGAAAAAAATGAAGCTGTGATAGAAAAACTGATGGAGGAGGTGACGGATCTAAAGGAGCAACATCAGAAAGACCTGCTGGGAAAAATGGAGGAATATGAAAGATTAAAGGATCTGTCAGACTACAAAGAAATTAGTCTGAAGCAGGAAATAGATGTTCTGCAGGGTAAACATAAATCAGAAATGGCTGATTTAGTCCTGATGCTCCTGAGTCAAAAGCAGGAAAACAAGAAAGAAATAAAAAGCATGCAGGAATCACACAGAAAAGAGGAAGAGAAGCTTAAAAAAGATCTTTCAAATGAGAACAAGAAAGAAGTAAAGGAAGAAATTGGTAAACTAAAGAAAAAACAAAAAGAAAAAATGAAAGGATTGAGGAAACAGCTTTTGACCCAAAACAAAGACGACTGGGAGACAGAAAGGGAAGAGCTGTCCAACCAACATGAAAAAGAAATTTGTGATTTGAAGCAAACTCTTTTAACAAACCAGCAACAAAATAAAAAGGAAAAATTGGGTAAACTAAAAGAAGAACACGAGCACAAACTGGAAAAATTCAAAGAAAAGCTTCTGAAAGAAAATGAAAAAAATGAGAAAGAACAAGTGGATGAGCTGCAGAAGGAACAGGAAAAAGAAATGAATGAACTAAAACAGAAACTTGGGACCCAAGATGGAGACAGTACCAGGAAGGAACTGGAAGTAATGCAGAAAAAACACGAAACAGAAATTAATGAGCTGAAAGAAAAACTTCTGACTTCTGACAAACAGTCCTGCTTTGTCTCATGAGCAAAACTGCAGACATCAAGAGAGACATTTCATTCATATCCTTTATTGATGTGACCGTGCCAAGTATCACTATAACACATTACTGGGAGTCTGTGGGGACTGAAGCACTTCTGGAACCAGCTTCAAGTGGACGTTAAAGGGACTTTGGTGAAACCAAATGAACTTAAGGACTTAAAGGCTCTTCCATTCTGTCTGTCCCTCTCGCTCTTTCTCACTCACATTCACTTGCACACAGTATAAATGCAAAAATAAGATCATATAGCAATAATCAATATCTAGGATCATTCCAGCTTTTGACCAGCATCATGGAAACAGAGTTCAGGGGAATGGACATATTTATCTACACTTATGATATAAACTCGCAGTATTTTCTTCAACATTACCTACCACAAGACCAAAGCTGATTCAGCTCACAGAAGTAACATAAAGACAATCAATATCTATAAGCATGGAACAAAAGAGAGACTCGTTATCAGGTCCTCAGCCTGACTGGATGGGGTCACCATTCCAAACAAATACACTCATTATAGAAGTCCTCATTTAACAGCTGTTTCTGATGGAACGACCTCTACAGTGTTGACCCTCCTCATCAGGTTTGACCCTCCTCATCCACTGGAGCACAAACTGGGTGCAACACAGAGCGAACACCACTGATACAGGAAGCAGAAGAACATCACATCAGGAGTAACTGGGTTGGCTGTTGGCTTCGTGAGAGCTTCAAAGAACTTACATTTGGTCATGTGAGAGTTCCTGATGACCAGGTCTTACTCATGGGGCCAAGGGGTTCGGTGTGTTGTGGTCTGGGCAGCAGTGAGAGGTGGAGTCTGATTCCCGTCTGCTTCAATTGGATTTAGGGACATAGAACCTCACCTTTCTGATGGACCTTATTCTCTGACATTACCCTTGGTGAGGTGGGTGGATATACTTTTATACTTTTGTACTTTTGAGTTGTGGAATAGTTTCTGATTGTCATTTTACAGATGTACTGAACATCAGTTATAGTCTTCTCCCCTGGTTAACGTGTTTTTCCTTTTCACCAAACTGTAAATTGTTATGTTGCATCATTTTTATTAATGCTTGTTTTATATGAATTCTTTTGATATTTTAGAATTAAAGATGATTTGAAGTTATGATTCACATGGAGATTTAACATTAATTACATTTTATTATCCTGTTTGTACGGTTTTCACCTGCTCTGTTGAATGATGCAGGAAAATGTAGTTTTGGCTTTTTTCTGCATTGATAAATACTGACTGTGTGTTTCATTTGTATTTACACAATAAAAACAAAGAAAATGCAAACTGAGGATATGTTTTTCAGAATGAAAGTAATGAAATGAAAATAAAGGACAGAAAATATTCACAAACTGTTTAGCAGAGAAAAATAGTTTGTGGATGATCGTGATCAGCTGAAGAAACACTTTGGGAAGCGTCGTGGGCAGATGTTGTTGCTGGTGTTCTAAAATCTTTCAGGATTTTACTGCTAGCACACACTAATACCTCAGCATATAGTAAACAACACAACTACACCCAAACAGGTCTAAATCAAACAGCTAACTGAGGCTTAACAGTGTTGGAATATAACTGGAATAAACCCCAATGTTCATTATTAGAGTCAGGTCTATGAAACAGAAATCACATACAAATGGAGTGGTTTTGTTTTATTACAGAAACCGTAGACTAATGAGCAGTGTTGGTCAAGTTACTTGAAAAAAGTAATCAGTAACTAATTACTTATTACTT
The DNA here is from genome assembly GCF_963576455.1 of Neolamprologus multifasciatus. Classification (NCBI taxonomy): domain Eukaryota; kingdom Metazoa; phylum Chordata; class Actinopteri; order Cichliformes; family Cichlidae; genus Neolamprologus; species Neolamprologus multifasciatus. The sequence continues at coordinate 1,492,474 of NC_140450.1, read as the reverse complement.
CCCCCAAAAAGTAATCCCGTTACTTTACTGATTACTTATTTTCAAAAGTAATTAAATACTTAGTTACTTTTTAAAAACACGATTTACAACCTGAATAGGTGATAAAGTGATAGATCTTTCAGCCCAATTCTACTTTTTCTGCATAATCATCATACAAAATGTAATCAAATGGAAAAGTCTCTTTTTAAAACTTGTTTTATTAGTTTTAATCTTTTAACTTTATGCATCAAGCAAAAATTTAATTATCTGCAACATTCTCTGACTGGAAGAAATTTGTTTAATATTTAAACCTATTTTCTGCACATTCCAGCACATAAAATAAAATATTTTTGTGTGTTTACACTCAGTCTTTCAAATAGATGCAAGTAAAACACAGCAGAAAATAAATAAAGTCAAAGACTAGCGGTCCTGTTGCTCTATTTTCACCTGTAAAGCAGGAGTGGGGTAGGCGGAGGGTTACCCTGGTGCAGGTGTGCAGCGGTCAGTGGAAGAATCCGCGAGTTTCTCTGTGAGTTTCCCATTACGTCGTAGCTACTCGGTGCTTGTTTGGAAGTTTATGGGTTTTTTTGCTGTAAAAAGAAGTTTTCTTCCCACGCACAACGGACACTAATGTTTTTGTCACTTTTTATGGACTCAAACTCAAAGTAAGGTCAGTACTTCCACGCTTTAAACGCTGCACGCTCATACTCTCTCTGCACTCGATATATGATCCATTGTTGATCTGCACACAGCTGTCGTCACCAACGTCGCACTCGCTTACGTCACTGTCATGAGACATTCTCGCAAAAAATCACAGTTTTAGTAACGCAGTAACGCAGCGTTCCTACGGGAAAGTAACGGTAATCTAATTACCGTTTTTGCAATAGTAATCCCTTACTTTACTCGTTACTTGAAAAAGTAATCGGATTACAGTAATGCATTACAAGTAACGCGTTACTGCCCATCTCTGCTAATGAGTAAGTTATGTTACAGTGTAACCAGCTAATGCTGTTAAAATGATCACGATATGTAGGAGTGTGACTCAGACATGAAGCTCACATACTGTATGTTCTCTAAGCTGTTTACTGACTCTCTCACCATCAGAGCCATAAATCTTTTTTAGACGTACTTGTTGGGATCTACTTGCAAACAGTTACGCTGTGTGTGATCATGAGCTCAGCTCCAACACAGGCAGTGGAAATGATTAAAACAGCTGCATTTAGTAGTCAGATTGTTGACATATTAATCTAAATATTATCGATTGTAGGATCACTGCTGATATATCACACCTACAGAAAATAGTAAACAGCCAGATTAAAAATGGTGTGTCAGTCTTTTGGCTCGCAGGCTGCAGAAACTTGTTTCTACTGGAAACTTGGTGGTTTTGGTCTGTTTTTCAGACGTGTATGATTTGACTCACTGTAAGAAAACCTTTGGTAATGTTTCTGTTTACATGAAGATGCCATTCCAGACCTCAGCAGGTGAGGCACATGATAATTCATTTATAAGTGTAATACAGGTAAATAAACTGGTATTTATGAAGTGTGTTTGTACGAACTCAGCACTAAGAAGACGTTTAAACTGCAAATCTGTTGGTTTCTCTGTGAGTGACATTTAAACTTGGAGCCTTGTGGGCGCTGTTCATAGACTGTATATAAAGGATGGACACAGCCACCGTGAACAATGGGTTTCTGAACTCAGAGGCGTTTTAGAACGCATGGCTGCTGCCATGTTGGATTTTTGGATGAGTCAGTGAAGCGCCAAGCTATCAGCAACAGCTGGCAAGCTTAGACCTCATTAGAGCAAAAGATAAAAATAAAATCAGAAAAATTTCACTCGCCAAAATTAAAGCGCAGACTTTGTGGTCACACGGCACATCCTATCATCAGTCAGGTAATTCCATTAAAAAGCTGAAGGGATTATGCAAGGCTGCTATCCTGTTTATTTGAGTGAAACATCTGAACATGGGAGTTTGTTGGAATCCTCTCACTTTTGAAGCTGCAGTTTTCTTTCAGGCACTGACGTTTTCGTCGCTGCATTCAGGCCTGTGGGACGTCTCTGCTGCTCGTCTCTGGCACCGGGCTCTGACTTTGACCTCTGACCCATTCTGCACATTTTTAATGTTGTAATGAATGAAATCCTGAAACCAAACTACAGAGAATAAAACTTGAAAGGTGACAAGTTAACATTTTAATATTCTCAATGTGTTCATATGAATATATAATATCTGACTGTTTCACTAACAGAAAGCTTCAGTGTATACCTCGGTACATTTCTGTGTAGAGTCCCATAAAGAAGAAGAAGAAGAAGAGAGAGAGCAGCTGTGAGGAGAAGAAGCTCGAGCTGAATGATGTTCATGATGAACGAACTGTAAACTGGTTTAACCGATGGACTCAACACCCTCACTTCCTGTTTTCTCTTCTTTCACTTTTATCAGACATGTTGTGTTTTATCTTTAATAAGATGACCTTTGAACACAGAATACTGACAGCAGGAAGAATTATCAACATGATGATATTTAGTAATTTTTCAGCAACTCTGGATTACTGGGTTTGTTGTATAAAAGACCAGAAACGTCGTAACTTTAGACATCCAATGCACACATAATTACAAACTATTTCAACACACGTTAAACTATTTTACAAATGCATAACCCAACACTAATCCAATTCAGGGTTGCTGGAGGCTATCCCACGTGTTACAGAGTGAGAGGAGGGTACACCTGGACAGGTCGCTTCCTGTCACAGGGCCAACACAGACAACTACTCACACCTATGGTCACTTTAGTAAAACTTATGAAGAAAGAAGCAGTGATGAATCTTCATGCACAATAAAGTCTAACACACATGGTTAGTGCAATAATTTACATGCAAGGATGTAAATTGTTTCTAGGACGGATGCTTGTCTGTTTTGAAGAGACTGATCACTGTCCATTCGTCAGGTTTCATGCTTATTGTGTATTTCTTTCATGGACAGCCAGGCTGACCACATAAAGGAAAACGACCTGCAGTCTTTGGCAGGTATGAAGCAGTGAGATGTGTGGGTCACACTGTGAAAAGTGGAGAACAAGGCAAAATGTAGGTCTTTGAAATTGATGCCATTGGTGTATCTACAAGGAGGCTGAGGGGTACAGAGGCTGCTGCCAGTGTTTTTATATTTACACTTTTCAGCCAAGCAAACAGCTGTTGATATGCTGTATGTACGACCTTCTTCTTCTTTCCCTTTAAAGCTCGCCACAGCAGGTCATCTTCCCCTGTCCCTCCTCTGCACACGTGCAGCTTTGTCTCCAAACTGCTGAACCTGAGCTGTCCCTGTGATGCAGTCCTCTCTAATCCTGTCCATCCTGATCATTCCCAGTAAAAATCTTCCCGTCCTCTGCCACCTCCAGCTCAGCCTCCTGTCTTTTTGCATCACAGCAGCTCTCACAGGAGACCTTTCTCAAAATCATCTTGTAAATTTTTCCAATTAAATTTATCAAGAGGTGTAAGACCTTTAGGGTGCTCTGCTTCACACATCTTCACTTGTATATTCATTCCTTTCTTCTCCAGTAGCTCCCAACATGTACTCTGAGTGATACAGGTCCTTTTGTGGGCCTCAGCTCCACAGTTATGTCTTCTCTTTGGAGGAAGCTGAGATCCTCAGTTCACGATTATGCAACCTAAATGATTCTGTTAATGTTTCACCTCCTGTGCTGAGAGAGTCCAAAAATCCACTTTGTTCAGTCACGTGTTTGTCGGATCTTCTTGCCAGTTTCGTGTTTCATTGTATAGCGATGTTTGTGTTCTTGCTTTCAGGTCCTTTCAGTGAACATTTCAAAGCAGTCAATAATACAGACACATCTATGATGGGCACTGACACAAGTCTTCAGTGGTGCTCCTGGAACTGAGATCTTAAACAAAAAACAATCAGGGATGAAGAAGATTCATTTCAGTCTCACGAGCAGTTTTTTTTAAAGGAATCAGGTTTGTTGCAGAAAAGACTCCACAAATGTTAAAACTACTTGTAATGTGGATTATGTGGGCACTCCTATCACTGCCTCGACTTCATCTTCATCCTTTTCAAATGCAGATTCATCACATGTTCCTGATCTGGTTTCTTTAAGCTCACGGTTCTCCTCACTTCACTGCATTTCTTTTGTAAACTTTCACTTGTGTCTTTTTGGTTTTGCTCATCATCAACACCTGGAAGTGTCACAGATGATTTAAATCTGAGAGCTGCTGCATCCTGCTACATCTTTTCCTCCATCCTCTTTTCCTGCAGCCTGCTGTGCTGCTCACACCTCTGCACGTCTTCCTCCCTCTTCCTCTTGTTGGTGGCTGTTGTGCTTGAGGAGATGGAAAGAACTCAGACAGACACGGACACATCAGGTGTGTCACCTAAAAAAAACGCTTTCTATTCAGTAAATGCTAAAGTACGAACACGTGACAGTTTTCATGAACATCTGTTCTCCCATCAGAGAGAAATCATCCTGATGAAGAGTTTTCACACGGACAGAGTAAGCACACGTCTGATCGCGCAGTGACGCAGTTCTCTTTTTTTCTCCTGCGAGTGGGCGTGTCCTCCGACGTCACATGAACCTGAACCGTAGAAACTTTAATCCTGCAGCTCTGAACCTGCGCGACAGCGTCTTCATCCAGGTAAGATTTATCACAGACAGCAGAGAGAAGCAGGCTCAGACCCGCCGTCAGACTTTAACTGTGAGAAACTTTCTGTGACCTCGAGGTGAATTTTCGGTTCAGGTAATAAACGCGGAACATTTGGACCGGAAGTAAACGATATAGTTCATGTCGTATTTTGTATTTTTGTCTGTAAATCTGTGAAAGTAAGATTGAACCGGTGACTTGATTAAAAAACGGGATAAAATACAGAAAAACCTCATGATTACATCACATCTCTGTGACAGTAACACCCGAGGTTCACAGGGAAGACGCGGAAATGCAGCGCCATAACACAAGAAAACTTGCTTTCACTTCTCCGCTCGCTCTTTGTCAGTTAAACCTGGTTAAAGTTAAAGCTGAGGAGTTCAGTGCTTTTGTGAAAGGTTTGATCAGGAATCAGGAAAAGTAAAGTCTGTCACTGTGTCCTGATACAGGCCTGTTCTGTGTTCTTTGGATCAGAGGCTGTTGAACCAGCTCGGACCGTGTTTGGTGGTCCTGATATGATTCATGGACTTAATCTGCTCTCTCTGTATAATCTCTGTATAATCTCTCTGAAATGATGCGACTCAAGGATTAAACTGAGATAATTATCTCTGTTAGGCCTCCGACACCATTTTAGATATTAGAGTAGGAGGAGCCAAGTTTTTTTTTTTCTTGAACTTTATTATCATGTATACTTAAACATTATTGTCCATTTTTACCTGCGAAAATTAATTTAATATTTATTTTCTCTATATAACTAAGTTCTGTTTTACTTTTGTCTGTTAATATATTTTTCAAATGTGACTACTGAATAAAATAAACAGACTGATGAAGCTCTGACTGTAAACAGCTGCTTTTGGCTCAGTGGGGTCACCACAGGGTCGCTCCACGTGTTTGACTTGGCAGATCGTGGGGTTGTCTGATGCCTCCCCACAGGACTCGCATCAGGCAGGGCTCACACACAGCTTATAAATAAAGTTTCAGAGAAAAAAGAACAAAATAAATGTTCATATAAAAGAAGTGAGAAGCAGTCCTGTATAATTATAACCTGTATGTACACTTGGCCACCTTTACATGATATAAAAGTACAAGTAAAAACAATCTGCTTTAAAACACATCATGAAGCGATATAATTACACAACAATAAGCTCACACGACTCTCACAGAACAACAGTTATAAATTTGCATAAATATCTGTTTCATGGCACAGTGAAAAAACACTTTGTTAAGGTGCAGATGGAGATTGTTGGACTCTGTCTCACTGGGACAGTTGTGAGTGTAGAATACCTGTTATTGTTATTGTAGAGTGAGATCATACTTCAGATTTTTAGTTCCTCAGAAACATTAGAGGAGTATTTCCCAAAGTCACAGATCACTGAGGACGACACTCAGCATCGCAGTTTCCTCCTCAGTGATGCTGACAGACACAAGCTGCAGATGCATTAAACTGCAGTTTACTGAAGAATCAAGAGCTTATTCTGATAACTTAATGTTTTCATTACTTAACTGTATGGAGTCATTTTACTTATAGTGTAAAAGTCTGTCCGTGTGGTTCAGGGTCTGTCCTTAACAATGATGCTGTGTTTGTGTGAAGGCTGCTTGTGTGCAGCAGCATCTATATTTGAAGCATCATCTGCTGTGATTTCTACAACCTGGTGTTCAGATTCACTTTTACAGCTCAGATGTAAATAGACTTTATACCTTGTGAATAAATTACTTCAAGTTTTCACTCCATATGATACAGAGGTGGAAGTCACCTGCAGCTCGACTGCTTTCTGAAGATACAACATGAGGTGTCGTGTTTGTGAGTTCGACGCATTAACAAATGAACGTTTTGAACTTTTCTCTCTTCAGGTTCTTAAACCCAACAGTTTGTCTCCAGATGAGTTAATAAATATCTGCTCATCTCGTCTGTTTCCAGCAGAGCGGCAAAATGGCAACTGCAGAAACAGGTGAGTGAGTGATGCAGACCCATCCAGAGTTAGCCTGGATGATGTAATGTTTCTCACTGTGCGTATATTCAACGCATCAGTGTCTGATGTTGTGTTTGTTACTTGTAATCACATGTGTAGGCTTTGTTTCTCAGTAGGAAAGTGTTCTGTTACTCTATAATAAATACATCTTGGCTTTCTCCAGCTCTCAGCTTCAGTGGCGTGCTTTCATGGCCATCACAGTTATGGATATTTTCCTTCTTTTCATCAGTTTGTGGACATCAGAGTAATAAATATGATACGTGGAATATATCTGAGTAACAGCATGCAAAAAGAAGAAAATGATAACGTTTAAGTGAACATTGACCACAGAGTAGATAACATTCACTGTACACAGATAAACACAGACTTCTTGTTACCTTGTTTAATTTGAACAGAGACAAACTCATCAAGTAAAGCCTCTAAGCTAGGTGGGAGGAAATATTAGAGAGTAACCTGACCTCTCAGAGTTCTCGTATATGCAAATCTGGAGGTTTTATTTATGACCTCAGCAGTGATGGTCAGGGGTACTCGACATTGCTGTTGGATGTGATTGATTGATTGATTGTCTGTACACACTGCAAAACAACTCAGAGTTCAGAAACTTAGTGTCAATAGGGGCCCAATATGTGACTGTGGAGACAGCAGAGCAATTTTCACAAACTTTATTTACAAGTTTAAGCAAAGGAATAAACTTGGTGAGGGATTCAGGGCTTGATGTTTGAACACGACTTGTAGTGTGGAGATCTAAAGCTGTAACTGTGGACAGAGGAGTGTGTGATTAGCGTGGGTATGAAACTTCTCCAGGCTTGAATGTATTTGAAAGAGGAATATGACTCATGTTGCAGGCAGAGTTGGCGACACTTTGAGGAGCAGCTGAAGGTCCGGGTCAGCTGAAGAGAGCGATGCTGGGCTGACCCGAGTTAAAAGGGATCCAGTGCAAAGCGGTGGCAAGAGGGCAGGCAGGTGTGATACTGAAATCCTTCCCAGGAGTCAGAGCGTGAAACAGGTGCTGTGACCAGAGAGCTGTAGCACAAGAAAAACAAGGTGGGTACATAGACTAGAAGTAATACACACAAACATCCTGAGACTGAAAACCCCACAAAGGAGGGGGGATGGGGTTGGGGTGGGTTTCTGCTCTATGGCAGGGATGTCAAACTCCAGTCCTCGAGGGCCGGTGTCCTGAAACTTTTAAATGTCTCTCTGCTGCAACACACCTGAAGAACATTAGTAGGTCATTAGCAAGACTCTATAGAACTTATATGTGTTGGGTATATGATGACATGTGCAAATCCTTTAAATGAGTTTTTCGAGACACTGACAAATGAAGTATTTGTTGCTGAAAAACAGTCATATCTTTGACCTGCAGATAGTCTGTAATATTAGATAGAGATCAGGTTTCTTTGTAACTAATGATAGCAACATGGCCAAATGACACTGAGAATAACCCACTAAGTAAATGCTGAAATAAGGGTGGATGATCTTCACTAGACACTCAAATGGAAAAGTTTTGGATTTCAGTTTGAACCCCCCCAACTTTATTCTTGACTCAAATAAGGAGAGTTCATTTGGAAGAACTGAATATGATTCATTGAGAGTACTTTCATTCACCTTAAAGTGAACAACAGTCTGAAAGGGACTTTCTGCCATGTTTTACAGGCAGTCATGCTTCTGAAGACTAGTTTTTGTTCGCTTTGTTGTGAATATTTACATAAAACCATCCAAGTGTCTGTATCCAGCACCGTCTGTGCAAAACTCCTTCGATGTCAGAGGTTCAAACATGAAAAACAAACAGTTTTCTCTGTCATTGTTGTTTTTTCTTTTTAACTCCACAGTCAGTGAGTTCTGCAGCTCAATGACAGCATGGCAGCAGCATCTGGTGAGTCTTACTTTGTCACACTTACATGCAGTAACTGTGAGTTACCTCCCTCTACAAGCACTTTTTGACAATAATTTAATTGTTTCTTGGTTTCTCCTGTTTGGAGAAATGTGAAAAAAATGAAGAAAAAGTGATTATTAGAGGATAAACGATGTGACTACAGGTTAATATTTTACAGCAGATCTCATCTGAGTGTCTTTGCTGAACCAGGATGCTGTGTTGCATGTAACATGCTTTAACAATGTGTTTAACCAATAACGTTTGTCAGAATGTGTTTTCTGAAAATTAACAGTCATGTTTAATAATCTTTCCCAGAACTAATGTGATCTGTTCATGCAGTCAGCCGTTGACATTAAAAGTGCTTTGCTCCATATGATGTAGTCATTGCAGGATAACACGTCTTAATGCATAAACTACTACTACTAATAATAAAAGGAGAGTTATGTATTTCTTTATCTTTGCAGGACCACAAGACACTTTTCCCAGACGTCGCAGGAACAGCATCGAACTTCTGCCACCCATCAGTGAGTTTTTAAAGAAAATATTATGTTTAAAGCAAACTTTAACTGGGCAATTTAAGGTGGAACACATTAGAAAGGAGCAGGTGAAGACAAAATATAGCAGGAAGTGTGAAGCCTGTTTGGAATAATGAAAACCCCTATTGCACGGATTCTGCTTTCTCTCTTTACATTTAAAGGTCATATAATGTATAGAAAAGTGAAGAAAACTATTTTATGTAAACTTTTGGGGTCATTTCTGGGAGAGGTTACAGCAAATGTCTCCTTAACTTCATGTTAACAGATCAAACACTCAGGATACCAGTGTTTGTTTATGTAGCTCTATGCCACAGACATGAAGTTGGTGCAATTTATTGAAACTGTGATGTATCCTGTGACAATGATGCTCAAAAGAGATTATAGAAATAAAATTGTTCTGAACAAGAAAAAAAAAAAGGTCTTTAGAGTCTGTGGATTTAAAACTGAGCTTTTAATAGACTTTATGTAGTATTCTCATATATGAATATATATCTATGGTTCAGTAATGGTCCATAAATACGAGAAAAAATAACACATATTTTAACAGGAGAACAAATTTTCACTAATTTTCAATGATTAAAACTCAACGGTTACAGGGGAAAACTTATTAAAAATAAATTACAACCTATGATATGATAATGTTGTTGCTGCTTGTATTAACTTTGAAAGATTCTTTGTTCAGTGTTTGTGTTTGCTGTCATTTCAGTGTCTGAGCTCAGAGCTGTCCTGCTGGGGAACAGCTGGTCTGAGAGGAGCTCAGTGGGGAACTTAATACTGAGAGAGAACAAGTTCAACCCTGAGGAAGAACTGGACCGATGTGTGAGAGTCAGTGGACACGTTCAAGGGAAAGAAATATTTCTCATCAACACTCCAGATCTGCTTCATCCAAACATCTCAGAGGAGAAAATAAAGGAACATGTGAAAAACTGTGTGAGGCTCTCTGATCCTGGACCTCATGTGTTCCTGCTGGTTCTACAGCCTAAGGACTTCACTGAGCATCAAAAAACAAGACTCTGCAGAGTCCTGAACTTCTTCAGTGATCATTCCTTTGATCATTCACTGGTTCTGATATCACCACCCAGAGAGAGGCGTCTGGGTTTACGGCATAGTGTCATGTATCATACACCTATACAGGAAATGATGCAAAGATGTAATAACAAGTCACTGCAGCTTGAAAACCTCAACATTTGGGAGTTACTAGAAAACATGGAACACATTGTAGAAATGAACAATGGAACACATGTGATCTGTCAGCACACCAGCACTGAACAAAGAAAAGAAGCTCCTGTTACTTTGAGTTATCCTCAGCCTGTTGGTAAGTAAAAAACCCAAACTCTATCTGTAGATATTTTAACATAAAGACACCTTATGAAAAGTGCTCAGAAGGAACTATCCACCAAAAACATGAAGCAGCATTTACTGAAGATGAAAAAAGTGAAGAAAGACCAAAAGGCTTTTAGGATCAGTCAGACTGTCTGAGAGTAATTTCCTGTTTGTATCTTTGCTCCTTTACAGGACGTAGACTCTGCATTTTGCTGTTTGGAGGAAACTCAGCAAAGACAGAACTCTGTAGCTTAGGGCTGGGCGATATGACCCAAAATTCATATCTCGATATTTTTTACCTGGACGGCGATATAAGATATATATCTCGATATTTTTTAAGCCATAAAGTAAGAACAAAAAGAGAGTTCTTAGTCAAAGCTGTGTCCCAGATGTCACACAGGCACTTTTATTAACATAGAGCATAGATGTACATAAAATTTACTCAAAAATAAATTATGAGCATTTATTAAATAATAATGCTCCATAAATAAAAGAAAACTATGTTGTTTTTGTGCATAACAAAAAGCTCACAATTGTGCAGTCAAAATGTAAACTAAAAGACGCAGAGCATAGTAACAAAGACAGATTTCACAGCTGCTCTGTTCCCAACTTCTACTGTGTGACTGACAGCATTGAGTTTGAAATCCTCTTCGTAACCACGTCTCTTAACAGGTGCCATTTATGGTCCTTATACACAGTAGGGTAATATTACGTTGAAGCACAGTACGTATCACTCCGCGAGGCTCCTCGGTCGCCGTAATGCTCTGACAATCCATCAACCGGTGCAGCACCGTAGCTTAGCAAAGTCGTACTAAAACATTTTTGACAGATTGCTGAGCGCTGTGTACCACATAAAATCGGTTCGCGGCCATCAAGCACAACCACAATTCATACATAAGGCGCGCTGTCAACTTTTGAGAAAATGAAAGGATTTTAGGCTGTGCAGCGCCTCTGGGCTGCATGGCGTTAGCGTGGTTAGCTCGTTAGCATGGTTAGCTAGCTAACGCGTTGACGGCGTCCAGCCCCACGCACGGGGCGATGCGCAGTAACTCGTTAACGGAGATTTGCCGTGTACATCTTGTGGCTTCCTGCAGGTGAAGCGATGGGGGAGGAGGGGGATTTGTGTTCAGTGAAGGAGGGGCGAGGCCGAGTAATGTTGCATAAAGACAAAAGTGGACGAAAGAGAGGCAAACTTGCGGCTCCACAAGTATAGTTATAAAGTAACATAGACTATATCGATATAAAGGATATTGTCACATCTTATATCTCGTATAAAAATATATCGATATTTTTTAAAAACTCGATATATCGCCCAGCTCTACTGTAGCTTTATTGTGAAGAAAAAAACTTCCCATTATCCAAGTTTCATTCAAAACAAGCAAGTTTTCCATGGAGAGTGGAGAGGAAAACCTTTAACAGTAGTGAAAACTCCCGACTTCTTAAGTCTGTCTCTGAAAACGGTGAGAGAAGAGATGAAGAAGAGTGTGAGTCTCTGTCCTCCTGGACCAAATGTTCTGCTGCTGATGGTGAAACCTTCTGATTTTACTGAAGAGAAGAGAAAAATTCTTAAATTCATCCTGAGTTTTCTTGGTGAGGATGCCTTTAAACACTCCGTGGCGATCATCACAGATAAAGAGGAGACTAATTATTCTGTTACATCACTCCTCAGAGACTGTGAAGGTAGACACTACAACATGATTGAAAATAATCGGGAACAGTTAATGGAGAAGATTGAGGACATGCAGACTGTCCTCAAAGGAAAATTCCTCACAGTCACTGAAGAGACCATCAGACCACAGTCTGAACCGATCAAACCATCTCTAAACCTGGTTCTGTTTGGGAGGAGAGGAGCAGGGAAGACGTCAGCAGTCAAGGCCATTTTAGGTCAGACTGAGCTTCATTCAGTCTCCAACTCATCAGAGTGTGTTAAACATCAGGGAGAGGTGTGTGGACGTTGGGTTTCCCTGGTGGAGCTGCCTGCCTTGTATGGAAAACCTCAGGAGGCAGTGATGGAGGAATCACTCAGGTGTATCTCCCTCTGTGATCCTGAGGGTGTCCATGCCTTCATCCTGGTCCTACCTGTGGCTCCCCTCACTGATGAAGACAAGGGAGAGTTAGAGACCATCCAGAACACATTCAGCTCTCGAGTCAATGACTTCACCATGATTCTGTTCACCGTGGACTCAGATCCTACAGATCCAGCTGTTCTTAACTTTGTGAAGGAAAACAAGAACATCCAGAAGCTCTGTGAGAGCTGTGGAGGAAGATCTGTTGTTCTCAACATCAAAGATGGGCAATTTTCCAAGATGTTCAAAATACTAGAAGAAATGAGTTCTAAAGAAGACAAACTATGCTGTTACACAACTAAAACATTTGCACATGCACAAATAAAAAAAATAATGCAACAACAAAAACAAATCACTGAGTTGCATGAGTTGAAGTGCATGAAAACCAAAATCGCATCCAGCTGTAAGTAATATAAATGTTTATTTTTATATACCAATGCCATTGTTCTGCTCATTCTTATTCTGTTCTAAACATGACATATTTCCATCTATACAGTTCAAACTGTCAACTAAACTCCGTACCTCCTCCTTTTACAGGTGATGATGAGGAACAGAGCCCAGACTGTCTCAGGATTGTGCTGATTGGGAAGACTGGCAATGGAAAGAGCTCTTCAGGAAACACAATACTAGGAAGAAAAGAATTTAAAGCTGAATCAAGTCAAACATCAGTCACTAAATGGTGTCAGAAAGAACAGGGTGAAGTGGACGGTCGTCCTGTTGCTGTGGTCGACACTCCTGGTCTGTTTGACTCAACTTTGACCCATGAAGAAGTTTATGAGGAGTTGATAAAATGTGTCAGTCTCCTGGCTCCAGGACCACATGTCTTCCTGTTAGTGTTACAGATTGGTAGATTCACACCAGAAGAGAAGGAGACAATGAAATATATCAAGAAAGTCTTTGGGAAGAATTCAGAAAAGTTCAGCATGGTTCTTTTCACTAGAGGAGATGATCTGGAATATGAGAAGCTAACAATAGAAGATTACATTGAAACAAAATGTGATGACTCCTTCAAGAAGCTGATCTCTGATTCTGGAGGAAGATACCATGTGTTCAATAACCGTAAGGAAAACCGCACACAAGTGACTGAGCTGATAACAAGGATTGACAACATGGTGAAGGAAAATGGAGGAAACTACTTCACCAATGAGATGCTGCAAGAGGCTGAAGCAGCGATACAGAAAGAAATGCAGAGGATCCTGAAGGAGAAGGAAGAAGAGATGAAGAGACAGAAGGAAGAACTTGAAACAATATATAAGGAGTCGATCCAGTCGATGAAAAAAGAAATGGAAAAACAGAAAGCAGAAATTGATCAGGAAAGAAAACTGAATGACAAACAACTAAAAGAACTTCAGGACAACATTCGCATTCAGTCTGAAGAGAGGAAGAAAGAACAAAAACTCAGAGAAGAAGACGACAGGAGGAAGAGAGAACAGGAAGAACTTCAAAGACGAGAATGGGAACAAAAAATACAAGAACTGGAGGAAAAACTAAAATCAGAGTCAGAATCAAAGGAAATGATTGACAAAGAGTGTGAACATTACAGAGAGAAAATAAGAGAGCAGCAAGAGACTTGGAAGAAGGAAAGAAAAGAATTGGAGGAAAAACGAAAACAAGAAGATGAAGAGAAAGAACAGAAAATCAGGGAGCTTCAAGAAAAATACAATCAAGTAAAAGAAAAATTTGAACGTGAGAGAGAGGAAACAGAGGAAAGGATAAAAAGAGAACAGGAAGAGAAGCGGAAAGAGTTAGAGGAGAACTATCAGAAAGAAATTGAAAGCATGCAGGAAGACATGGTGAAGTTTAAAGAAGAGGCCAGAAGAACAGCTGAAGAGTTCAATGAATTCAGAGAAAAAAATCAAGCTGAGCTAGAAAAACTCATGGAGGAGGTGACGGATCTAAAGGAGCAACATCAGAAAGACATGGAGGGAAAAATGGAGGAATATGAAAGATTAAAGGATCTGTCAGACTACAAAGAAATTAGTCTGAAGCAGGAAATAGATGTTCTGCAGGGTAAACATAAATCAGAAATGGCTGATTTAGTCCTGATGCTCCTGAGTCAAAAGCAGGAAAACAAGAAAAAAATAAAAAGCATGCAGGAATCACACAGAAAAGAGGAAGAGAAGCTTAAAAAAGATCTTTCAAATGAGAACAAGAAAGAAGTAAAGGAAGAAATTGGCAAACTAAAGAAAAAACAAAAAGAAAAAATGAAAGGATTGAGGAAACAGCTTTTGACCCAAAACAAAGACGACTGGGAGACAGAAAGGAGAAAGCTGTCCATCCAACATGAAAAAGAAATTTGTGATTTGAAGCAAACTCTCTTAACAAACCAGCAAAAAAATAAAAAGGAAAAAGTAGGTCAATTAAAGGAAAAACATGAGCAAAAACTGGATGATTTCAAACAAAAGCTTCTGAAAGAAAATGAAAAAAATGAGAAAGAACAAGTGGATGAGCTGCAGAAGGAACAGGAAAAAGAAATGAATGAACTAAAACAGAAACTTGGGACCCAAGATGGAGACAGTACCAGGAAGGAACTGGAAGTAATGCAGAAAAAACACGAAACAGAAATTAATGAGCTGAAAGAAAAACTTCTGACTATAGAGGACAAACAGTCCTGCTTTGTCTCATGAGCAAAACTGCAGACATCAAGAGAGACATTTCATTCATATCCTTTAATGATGTGACCGTGCCAAGTATCACTATAACACATTATTGGGGACATTTTGGGACTGAAGCACTTCTGGAACCAGCTTCAAGTGGACGTTAAAGGGACTTTAGTGAAACCAAATGAACTTAAGGACTTAAAGGCTCTTCCATTCTGTCTGTCCCTCTCGCTCTTTCTCACTCACATTCACTTGCACACAGTGTAAATGCAAAAATAAGATCATATAGCAATAATCAATATCTAGGATCATTCCAGCTTTTGACCAGCATCATGGAAAACAGAGTTCAGGGGAATGGACATATTTATCTACACTTATGATATAAACTCGCAGTATTTTCTTCAACATTACCTACCACAAGACCAAAGCTGATTCAGCTCACAGAAGTAACAAAGACAATCAATATCTATAAGCATGGAACAAAAGAGAGACTCGTTATCAGGTCCTCAGCCTGACTGGATGGGGTCACCACTCCAAACAAATACACTCATTATAGAAGTCCTCATTTAACAGCTGTTTCTGATGAAACGACCTCTACAGTGTTGACCCTCCTCATCCACTGGAGCACAAACTGGGTGCAACACAGAGCGAACACCACTGATACAGGAAGCAGAAGAACATCACATCAGGAGTAACTGGGTTGGCTGTTGGCTTCGTGAGAGCTTCAAAGAACTTACATTTGGTCATGTGAGAGTTCCTGATGACCAGGTCTTACTCATGGGGCCAAGGGGTTCAGTGTGTTGTGGTCTGGGCAGCAGTGAGAGGTGGAGTCTGATTCCCGGCTGCTTCAAATGGATTTAGGGACATAGAACCTCACCTTTCTGATGGACCTTATTCTCTGACATTACCCTTGGTGAGGTGGGTGGATATACTTTTATACTTTTATACTTTTGAGTTGTGGAATAGTTTCTGATTGTCATTTTACAGATGTACTGAACATCAGTTATAGTCTTCTTCCCTGGTTAACGGGTTTTTCCTTTTCACCAAACTGTAAATTTTTATGTTGCATCATTTTTATTAATGCTTGTTTTATATGAATTCTTTTGATATTTTAGAATTAAAGATGATTTGAAGTTATGATTCACATGGAGATTTAACATTAATTACATTTTATTATCCTGTTTGTACGGTTTTCACCTGCTCTGTTGAATGATGCAGGAAAATGTAGTTTTGGCTTTTTTCTGCATTGATAAATACTGACTGTGTGTTTCATTTGTGTTTACACAATAAAAACAAAGAAAATGCAAACTGAGGATATGTGTTTCAGAATGAAAGTAATGAAATGAAAATAAAGGACAGAAAATATTCACAAACTGTAGCAGAGAAAAATAGTTTGTGGATGATCGTGATCAGCTGAAGAAACACTTTGGGAAGCGCCGTGGGCAGATGTTGTTGCTGGTGTTCTAAAATCTTTCAGGATTTTACTGCTAGCACACACTAATACCTCAGCATATAGTAAACAACACAACTACACCCAAACAGGTCTAAATCAAACAGCTAACTGAGGCTTAACAGTGTTGGAATATAACTGGAATAAACCCCAATGTTCATTATTAGAGTCAGGTCTATGAAACAGAAATCACATACAAATGGAGTGGTTTTGTTTTATTACAGAAACCGTAGACTAATGAGCAGTGTTGGTCAAGTTACTTGAAAAAAGTAATCAGTAACTAATTACTGATTACTTCCGCCAAAAAGTAATCCAGTTACTTTACTGATTACTTATTTTCAAAAGTAATTAGTTACTTAGTTACTTAGTTACTTTTTAAAAACACGATTTACAACCTGAATAGGTGATAAAGTGATAGATCTTTCAGCCCAATTCTACTTTTTCTGCATAATCATCATACAAAATGTAATCAAATGGAAAAGTCTCTTTTTAAAACTTGTTTTATTAGTTTTAATCTTTTAACTTTATGCATCAAGCAAAACTTTAATTATCTGCAACATTCTCTGACTGGAAGAAATTAGTTTAACATTTAAACCTATTTTCTGCACATTCCAGCACATAAAATAAAATAGTTTGTGTGTTTACACTCAGTCTTTCAAATAGATGCAAGTAAAACACAGCAGAAAATAAATAAAGTCAAAGACTAGCGGTCCTGTTGCTCTATTTTCACCTGTAAAGCAGGAGTGGGGTAGGCGGAGGGTTACCCTGGTGCAGGTGTGCAGCGGTCAGTGGAAGAATCCGCGAGTTTCTCTGTGAGTTTCCCATTACGTCGTAGCTACTCGGTGCTTGTTTGGAAGTTTAGGGTTTTTTCGCTGTAAAAAGAAGTTTTCTTCCCACGCACAACGGACACTAATGTTTTTGTCACTTTTTATGGAATCAAACTCAAAGTAAGGTCAGTACTTCCACGCTTTAAACGCTGCACGCTCATACTCTCTCTGCACTCGATATATGATCCATTGTTGATCTGCACACAGCTGTTGTCACCAACGTCGCACTCGCTTACGTCACTGTCATGAGACATTCTCGCAAAAAAATCACGGTTTTAGTAACGCAGTAACGCAGCGTTCCTACGGGAAAGTAACAGTAATCTAATTACAGTTTTTGCAATAGTAATCCCTTACTTTAATCGTTACTTGAAAAAAGTAATTGGATTACAGTAACGCGTTACAAGTAACGCATTACTGCCCATCTCTGCTAATGAGTAAGTTATGTTACAGTGTAACCAGCTAATGCTGTTAAAATGATCACGATATGTAGGAGTGTGACTCAGACATGAAGCTCACATACTGTATGTTCTCTAAGCTGTTTACTGTCTCTCCCACCATCAGAGCCATAAATCCTTTTTAGACGTACTTGTTGGGATCTACTTGCAAACAGTTACGCTGTGTGTGATCATGAGCTCAGCTCCAACACAGGCAGTGGAAATGATTAAAACAGCTGCATTTAGTAGTCAGATTGTTGACATATTAATCTAAATATTATCGATTGTAGGATTACTGCTGATATATCACACCTACAGAAAATAGTAAACAGCCAGATTAAAAATGGTGTGTCAGTCTTTTGGCTCGCAGGCTGCAGAAACTTGTTTCTACTGGAAACTTGGTGGTTTTGGTCTGTTTTTCAGACGTGTATGATTTGACTCACTGTAAGAAAACCTTTGGTAATGTTTCTGTTTACATGAAGATGCCATTCCAGACCTCAGCAGGTGAGGCACATGATAATTCATTTATAAGTGTAATACAGGTAAATAAACTGGTATTTATGAAGTGTGTTTGTACAAACTCAGCACTAAGAAGACGTTTAAACTGCAAATCTGTTGGTTTCTCTGTGAGTGACATTTAAACTTGGAGCCTTGTGGGCGCTGTTCATAGACTGTATATAAAGGATGGACACAGCCACCGTGAACAATGGGTTTCTGAACTCAGAGGCGTTTTAGAACGCATGGCTGCTGCCATGTTGGATTTTTGGATGAGTCAGTGAAGTGCCAAGCTATCAGCAACAGCTGGCAAGCTTAGACCTCATTAGAGCAAAAGATAAAAATAAAATCAGAAAAATTTCACTCGCCAAAATTAAAGCGCAGACTTTGTGGTCACACGGCACATCCTATCATCAGTCAGGTAATTCCATTAAAAAGCTGAAGGGATTATGCAAGGCTGCTATCCTGTTTATTTGAGTGAAACATCTGAACATGGGAGTTTGTTGGAATCCTCTCACTTTTGAAGCTGCAGTTTTCTTTCAGGCACTGACGTTTTCGTCGCTGCATTCAGGCCTGTGGGACGTCTCTGCTGCTCGTCTGGCACAGGGCTCTGACTTTGACCTCTGACCCATTCTGCACATTTTTAATGTTGTAATGAATGAAATCCTGAAACCAAACTACAGAGAATAAAACTTGAAAGGTGACAAGTTAACATTTTAATATTCTCAATGTGTTCATATGAATATATAATATCTGACTGTTTCACTAACAGAAAGCTTCAGTGTATACCTCGGTACATTTCTGTGTAGAGTCCCATAAAGAAGAAGAAGAAGAAGAGAGAGAGCAGCTGTGAGGAGAAGAAGCTCGAGCTGAATGATGTTCATGATGAACGAACTGTAAACTGGTTTAACCGATGGACTCAACACCCTCACTTCCTGTTTTCTCTTCTTTCACTTTTATCAGACATGTTGTGTTTTATCTTTAATAAGATGACCTTTGAACACAGAATACTGACAGCAGGAAGAATTATCAACATGATGATATTTAGTAATTTTTCAGCAACTCTGGATTACTGGGTTTGTTGTATAAAAGACCAGAAACGTCGTAACTTTAGACATCCAATGCACACATAATTACAAACTATTTCAACACACGTTAAACTATTTTACAAATGCATAACCCAACACTAATCCAATTCAGGGTTGCTGGAGGCTATCCCACGTGTTACAGAGTGAGAGGAGGGTACACCTGGACAGGTGGCTTCCTGTCACAGGGCCAACACAGACAACTACTCACACCTATGGTCACTTTAGTAAAACTTATGAAGAAAGAAGCAGTGATGAATCTTCATGCACAATAAAGTCTAACACACATGGTTAGTGCAATAATTTACATGCAAGGATGTAAATTGTTTCTAGGACGGATGCTTGTCTGTTTTGAAGAGACTGATCACTGTCCATTCGTCAGGTTTCATGCTTATTGTGTATTTCTTTCATGGACAGCCAGGCTGACCACATAAAGGAAAACGACCTGCAGTCTTTGGCAGGTATGAAGCAGTGAGATGTGTGGGTCACACTGTGAAAAGTGGAGAACAAGGCAAAATGTAGGTCTTTGAAATTGATGCCATTGGTGTATCTACAAGGAGGCTGAGGGGTACAGAGGCTGCTGCCAGTGTTTTTATATTTACACTTTTCAGCCAAGTAAACAGCTGTTGATATGCTGTATGTACGACCTTCTTCTTCTTTCCCTTTAAAGCTCGCCACAGCAGGTCATCTTCCTCTATCTCCTCCTCGGTCACACCAACACTCTGTTCTTCTTCACTACATCCATGAATCTTCTCTGAGGTCTTCCTCTTTTACTCCTGGCAGCTCTGCCTTCACATCCTTTCCCAGTATATCCTCTATCCCTCCTCTGCACATCTGCAGCTTTGTCTCCAAACTACTGAACCTGAGCTGTCCCTGTGATGCAGTCCTCTCTAATCCTGTCCATCCTGATCATTCCCAGTAAAAATCTTCCCGTCCTCTGCCACCTCCAGCTCAGCCTCCTGTCTTTTAGCATCACAGCGGCTCTCACAGGAGACCTTTCTCAAAATCATCTTGTAAATGTTTCCAATTAAATTTATCAAGAGGTGTAAGACCTTTAGGGTGCTCTGCTTCACACATCGTCACTTGTATATTCATTCCTTTCGTCTCCAGTAGCCAGTGTTGGGGAGTAACGGAATACATGTACCGCCGTTACGTATTTAAAATACAAAATATGAGTAACTGTATTCCGTTACAGTTACCGTTTAAAAAGGTGGTATTTAGAATACAGTTACTTTGTTGAAATAAATGGATTACACGGCGGTACTTCCCTGTTTCATATTGTGGCGGGTCAGGACTGTTTGGGTTTTGTTTGACAGCTACGTTCTGTTGTTCCAGGCAGCGTTACGGTTGCCATGGTTACAGGGTGACGCTCTCTCTCTGCGTGTTTCCTGGGTGAGAGAGGCCTTTTTGTTGTTGTGCTAAGCTAACAGGCAGAATGCTACAGGTATAGCTCTAAAGAATGTAGCATCATAGGCAGTGTAGTCCGTGCTGCAGGGAGAATGGACTGTCATACACGTTATGTGTCTGTGAGCGAGTGAGGGAGAAAAAGGAAAAGTACGAGCTGTCATCGAGCAGAAACGGGAGCTGGAAGTATGTAAATATAATAATAACCACTGCAGCCAAGAAGAGAGCCTGACGAGCCCAGCTGTAAGTAAGCTATTAAGACTCGACTGTACACCGTGTTCGTGTTTTCCTCTGAAACAATAAGTTCTGTTGGAGCAGCCTTTCAACGCCTCTCTCTGTCTCTGCTAGCAAAGTTGACCCAGACAACAAAGTAAAGCTAGTTTTCAGCTACGAGCCGACACAGAACCCACTGTATTAGCCAGAGGTCCCTTTACTACGGTTCGGAGCCGCGGACCTTCAGTAACAGTAATAAATCACAGCAATAGTACATTCATGTAGTTGTAAACAGCATGATAATATATTAAGTAATCCAAAGTATTCAGAATACGTTACTGTCATTGAGTAACGTAACGGAATACGTTACAGAATACATTTTGGGGCATGTAATCTGTAATCTGTAATGGAATACATTTTAAAAGTAACCTTCCCAACACTGCCAGTAGCTCCCAACATGTACTCTGAGTGATACAGGTCCTTTTGTGGGCCTCAGCTCCACAGTTATGTCTTCTCTTTGGAGGAAGCTGGGATCCTCAGTTCAGGATTATGCAACCTAAATGATTCTGTTAATGTTTCACCTCCTGTGCTGAGAGAGTCCAAAAATCCACTTTGTTCGGTCACGTGTTTGTCGGATCTTCTTGCCAGTTTCGTGTTTCATTGTGTAGCGATGTTTGTGTTCTTGCTTTCAGGTCCTTTCAGTGAACATTTCAAAGCAGTCAATAATACAGACACATCTATGATGGGCACTGACACAAGTCTTCAGTGGTGCTCCTGGAACTGAGATCTTAAACAAAAAACAATCAGGGATGAAGAAGATTCATTTCAGTCTCACGAGCAGTTTTTTTTAAAGGAATCAGGTTTGTTGCAGAAAAGACTCCACAAATGTTAAAACTACTTGTAATGTGGATTATGTGGGCACTCATATCACTGCCTCGACTTCATCTTCATCCTTTTCAAATGCAGATTCATCAAATGTTCCTGATCTGGTTTCTTTAAGCTCACGGTTCTCCTCACTTCACTGCATTTCTTTTGTAAACTTTCACTTGTGTCTTTTTTGTTTTGCTCATCATCAACACCTGGAAGTGTCACAGATGATTTAAATCTGAGAGCTGCTGCATCCTGCTACATCTTTTCCTCCATCCTCTTTTCCTGCAGCCTGCTGTGCTGCTCACACCTCTGCACGTCTTCCTCCCTCTTCCTCTTGTTGGTGGCTGTTGTGCTTGAGGAGATGGAAAGAACTCAGACAGACACGGACACATCAGGTGTGTCACCTAAAAAAAACGCTTTCTATTCAGTAAATGCTAAAGTACGAACACGTGACAGTTTTCATGAACATCTGTTCTCCCATCAGAGAGAAATCATCCTGATGGAGAGTTTTCACACGGACAGAGTAAGCACACGTCTGAGCGCGCAGTGACGCAGTTCTCTTTTTTTCTCCTGCGAGTGGGCGTGTCCTCCGACGTCACATGAACCTGAACCGTAGAAACTTTAATCCTGCAGCTCTGAACCTGCGCGACAGCGTCTTCATCCAGGTAACATTTATCACAGACAGCAGAGAGAAGCAGGCTCAGACCCGCCGTCAGACTTTAACTGTGAGAAACTTTCTGTGACCTCGAGGTGAATTTTCGGTTCAGGTAATAAACGCGGAACATTTGGACCGGAAGTAAACGATATAGTTCATGTCGTATTTTGTATTTTTGTCTGTAAATCTGTGAAAGTAAGATTGAACCGGTGACTTGATTAAAAAACGGGATAAAATACAGAAAAACCTCATGATTACATCACATCTCTGTGACAGTAACACCCGAGGTTCGCAGGGAAGACGCGGAAATGCAGCGTCATAACACAAGAAAACCTGCTTTCACTTCTCTGCTCGCTCTTTGTCATTTAAACCTGGTTAAAGTTAAAGCTGAGGAGTTCAGTGCTTTTGTGAAAGGTTTGATCAGGAATCAGGAAAAGTAAAGTCTGTCACTGTGTCCTGATACAGGCCTGTTCTGTGTTCTTTGGATCAGAGGCTGTAGAACCAGCTCGGACCGTGTTTGGTGGTCCTGATATGATTCATGGACTTAATCTGCTCTCTCTGTATAATCTCTGTATAATCTCTCTGAAATGATGCGACTCAAGGATTAAACTGAGATAATTATCTCTGTTAGGCCTCCGACACCATTTTAGATATTAGAGTAGGAGGAGCCAAGTTTTTTTTTTCTTGAACTTTATTATCATGTATACTTAAACATTATTGTCCATTTTTACCTGCGAAAATTAATTTAATATTTATTTTCTCTATATAACTAAGTTCTGTTTTACTTTTGTCTGTTAATATGTTTTTCAAGTGTGACTACTGAATAAAATAAACAGACTGATGAAGCTCTGACTGTAAACAGCTGCTTTTGGCTCAGTGGGGTCACCACAGGGTCGCTCCACGTGTTTGACTTGGCAGATCGTGGGGTTGTCTGATGCCTCCCCACAGGACTCGCATCAGGCAGGGCTCACACACAGCTTATAAATAAAGTTTCAGAGAAAAAAGAACAAAATAAATGTTCATATAAAAGAAGTGAGAAGCAGTCCTGTATAATTATAACCTGTATGTACACTTGGCCACCTTTACATGATATAAAAGTACAAGTAAAAACAATCTGCTTTAAAACACATCATGAAGCGATATAATTACACAACAATAAGCTCACACTACTCTCACAGAACAACAGTTATAAATTTGCATAAATATCTGTTTCATGGCACAGTGAAAAAACCACTTTGTTAAGGTGCAGATGTAGATTGTTGGACTCTGTCTCACTGGGACAGTTGTGAGCGAAGAATACCTGTTATTGTTATTGTTATTGTAGAGTGAGATCATACTTCAGATTTTTAGTTCCTCAGAAACATTACAGGAGTATTTCCCAAAGTCACAGATCACCGAGGACGACACTCAGCATCGCAGTTTCCTCCTCAGTGATGCTGACAGACACAAGCTGCAGATGCATTAAACTGCAGTTTACTGAAGAATCAAGAGCTTATTCTGATAACTTAATGTTTTCATTACTTAACTGTATGGAGTCATTTTACTTATAGTGTAAAAGTCTGTCAGTGTGGTTCAGGGTCTGTCCTTAACAATGATGCTGTGTTTGTGTGCAGCAGCATCTATATTTGAAGCATCATCTGCTGTGATTTCTACGACGGTGTTCAGATTCACTTTTACAGCTCAGATGTAAATAGACTTTATACCTTGTGAATAAATTACTTCAAGTTTTCACTCCATATGATACAGAGGTGGAAGTCACCTGCAGCTCGACTGCTTTCTGAAGATACAACATGAGGTGTCGTGTTTGTGAGTTCGACGCATTAACAAATTAACGTTTTGAACTTTTCTCTCTTCAGGTTCTTAAACCCAACAGTTTGTCTCCAGATGAGTTAATAAATATCTGCTCATCTCGTCTGTTTCCAGCAGAGCGGCAAAATGGCAACTGCAGAAACCGGTGAGTGAGTGATGCAGACCCATCCAGAGTTAGCCTGGATGATGTAATGTTTCTCACTGTGCGTATATTCACCGCGTCAGTGTCTGATGTTGTGTTTGTTACTTGTAATCACATGTGTAGGCTTTGTTTCTCAGTAGGAAAGTGTTCTGTTACTCTATAATAAATACATCTTGGCTTTCTCCAGCTCTCAGCTTCAGTGGCGTGTATTTTAAAATGAAGGAACTGCATATTTGATTTGGCATCGATTTTTGCATCAGATGAAACCTATCTGTGTAACCAGACTTTGGAGCAACAGGGGCAGCGTACTAGCTTGTGCACTGCACAAGGTTGGGATTGTGTTGCCTCCTTGTTGGAACTGGGACATGCTAAACCTACAGTATAGAAATGAACAGTGCATCAGCCTTGAGCTGTGTCCTCTTCTTTTTATTTATCCAGCATTCCTTTGATACTTGCTTTGTAAAGACAAAGTTTAATTTTTTTCCATAGTGTAGGGTTGTAAGATTGCCTAACACATGAAAGGTCTCCGGTTTGTATTACTATAGGATCTTTACCTTACACTATAGAGCGTCTTGAGGTGACTGTTGTTGTGATTTGGTGCTATTTAAATGTAATTAAATTGAAAAGTCTGAAAATGCCAAATAAACGCTTTATTTTTGAAAGCGTGCCTCTGAGGCAACAATTTTATTGTTAATGTCAATATTGTAGTTAAGTGAACACGAAATTCCAAGTCCCCAGAACTCTGGATCTTAATAAAGTTAACAACAGTCACGAGTGTTGTAGTTGGGAAGAACTATAACCCCAGTGCAGACTAACAGGCAGACTTGAAGCTTAAAACAACCTTTCATTAAAGCTGTAAAAAATTCATGGAACACAAGGGACTAAGATCATGGCAGCAGGCAAACAGTTTGATGTGACCAAGGGTTAAGGAGAGATAAGGGCTATAAACACACTAAGAGTAATCAGGGAGGTTGGGCAAGCCAAGTGAGCATAACTAAAACTCAAAGGAGAACAAGACTGAGGGAAATAAAACTGGACACTGAACACATGAAGCAGGAATTACCAAAAACAGGAAATAAATATTGAAGCAAGGACTCAGCATATGAACTTGACAGAAGGAAAACCATGAAGTCTATCAAACCAAGGTCATCAGTAACTAAAGATTAAAGACACCAATACTAGGCCATAGAAAACCAATATTAGAGGAGCATGCTATAATAATAATAATAATAATAATAATGATAAAAGTCAAGAACACAGGGAAGCATGATTTACCATTTTAAGAAATTAACCATTTTAGGAAAATAAAATGCCCGAGGGCCAGCATCTGGTAGCCGAGCCTTAGTCCAGGGGCTCGGCCGGGCACAGCCTGAAAAAGGGACATGGGCCCATTCTCCTGTAGGCTCACCACCTGCAGGGGGCGCCATAGTGGTTGGGTGCAATGTGTGTCGGGCAGCAGCCAGGAGTGGAGGAACTGGCATACCGATCCCCGGCTACCACGACTAGCAATTGGGACATGGAATGTTACCTCCCTGGTGGGAAAGGAGCGTGAGTTACTGCGTGAGGTTGAGAGGTATCGTCTAAATATAGTCAACGCCCCCCTGGAGAGGGGTTGGACTTTGTCTCAGTCTGGAGTTGCCCCTGGTGAGAGGCGGCGGGCTGTGATGGGTATTCTAGTATCCCCTCGGCTTGCTGGCTGTACATTGGGGTTTCTCCCAGTGGATGGGAGGGTTTGTTCCCTGCGCCTTCGGGTCAGGGAACGTGTCCTGACTGTCGTCTGTGCTTATGCGACGGTTCAGAGTTGCTTGGGCAGAGTGCTTGAGAGTGCTCCATTTGGGGACTCTGTTGTCTTACTGGGACACTTTAACGGTCACGTGGGCAACAACAGTGAAACCTGGAGGGCCCTGATTGGGAGGAACGGCCTCCCGGATCTGAACCCGAGTGTTTTTTTTGTTGTTGGAATTCTGTGCAAATCACATTTTGTCCATATTTAACACCATGTATGAACATAAGGGTATCAATAAGCATGTGGCACCAGGATGCCCTAGGTCACAGGTCGATGAACGATTGTGTAATTGTATCACAAGAGACCTTTGGCCATATGTTCTGGACACTCGGGTAAAGAGATGGGCTGAACTGTCAACTGATCACCACCTGGTGGTGAGTTGGATCAGGTGGCGGGGGAAGA
This sequence comes from Neolamprologus multifasciatus, assembly GCF_963576455.1. NCBI lineage: Eukaryota > Metazoa > Chordata > Actinopteri > Cichliformes > Cichlidae > Neolamprologus > Neolamprologus multifasciatus. The sequence goes on along the minus strand of NC_140450.1, from coordinate 1,465,909 downwards.
TGCTGGACAGAACTGGTGGACCCTCACTATACATTTATAGTGAGGGTGGTGGTTCCCATCTTTTAGAAGGGGAACAGATGGTGTATTCCAACTATAGGGGGAATCACACTCCTCAGCATCCCCGGGAACCTAGGGATCAATAAAGTATTCTGAAAGTCTATGCCAGGGTGCTTTAAAGGAGAATTTGTCTGTTAGATGAACATCTGATACAGGAGGAACAATACAGTTTTTGTCCTGATGGTGGATCACTGGATTAGCTCTTTACCCTCTCGAGAATACTCGAGGGTGCATGGGAGTTTTCCCAACCAGTCTAAATGTGTTTTGTGGACCCGGAGAAGGCATTCGACCGTGTCCCTCGGAGTGTCCTGTGGGAGGTTTTTCGGGAGTATGGGGTGTCTGGCCTTTTGCTACGGGCCACTCGATCCTTATACAACCATTGCAAGAGCTTGGTTCACATAGCCAGCAATAAGTCAGACTCATTTTCAGTGGGTGATGGACTCCGCCAGGGCCCTTTGTCACCGATTCTGTTCATAATTTTTATGGACAGAACTGCTATCTGTTGGCTATATCTGGTGAGGGCCTCCAGCTCGCACTGGAATGGTTTGCAGCCAAATGTGAAGCAGCAGGAATGAGGATCAGCACCTCCAAATCTGAGGCCATGGTTCTCAGCCGGAAAAGGGTGGAGTGCCCAATCTGGGTTGAGGACGAGTTCCTGCCACAAGTGGAGGAGTTCAAGTATCTCGGGGTCTTGTTCACGAGTGATGGGAGAAGGGAGCGGGAGATCGACAGACGGATTGGGGCTGCGGATGCAGTAATGCGGACGCTGCACCGGTCCGTCATGGTGAAAAGAGAGTTGAGCGTAAAAGTAAAGCTTTCGAATTCCCGATCAATCTACGTCCCTACCCTCACCTATGGTCACAAGCTGTGGGTAGTGACCGAAAGAACAAGATCACAGATACAAGCAGCAGAAACGAGCTTCCTCCGAAGGGTGGCTGGCCTCTCCCATAGAGATAGGGTGAGAAGTTCAGCCATCCGGGAGGGGCTCAGAGTAGAGCCGCTGCTGCTCCACATCAAAAGGAGCCAGCTGAGGTGGTTCGGGCATCTGACAAGGATGCCTCCTGGGCGCCTCCTGGGTGAGGTGTTCTGGGCACCAGGAGGAGGCCCCGGGACAGACGCAGGACACGCTGGAGAGATTATATCTCTCGGCTGGCCTGGGAACACCTTGGTGTTCCCCCGGATAAGCTGGAGGAGGTGGCTGGGGAGAGGGAGGTCTGGGCTTCTCTGCTTAGGCTGCTACCCCATGACCCGGCCCCGGATAAAGCGGAAAAAGATGCATGGATAGATGGATGGACGAAAATAACATTGTCAAATCCACAAGAACTATGATTCCACAAAAACTCAAAACTCTGGATCAACAACCGAGGGACCCTGATAACAAGTTGGGAAAGTTTAAATGTGTTCATTCATATTGCCTTGATAATTAGAATGTTTTTTTAGCTGGAGAAAGCCTAAATGTTTGAGACCAAATGTAACAGATTTACAGAGCACTGCTAACATCTAATACTGAGAAAGAAAAAAAGCCACCACATATGAGTCAAGGCATCAAACACAGGATCAAATACTGACACAAAGAAAAGATTCACTAGAAAGAGGTCTCATGTGTCGATGGTAGTTATTTATGAATGTGTCTGTGTGTGACATCATCATTGTTTTGTTTTATTACAGGAAACCTTCAACCCCTCAGACACAGCAGCAGCAATCCCGACATAAAACCTTCCAGTGAGTTAAACTGCAGTTATGGTGTTTACGGTTATTTCACCATTCAGGATGCAAAGTTCAGACTCTCACATTGACTTCTTTCTATCCGTGCCCCCTGCTCTGTTAGATCTGTAGAATTTTCCAAACTTTCTCCATCATCTGATCTTCATCTGTCCAAATCATGTTCCTCACGCAGTCCTGTATCTGACTGGCTGACCCCCACAGTCAGGTGTCAGTGTAGCTTTAGCCTTTAGTCTTTGTGTTCCAGCTTTTTCCATTTGAACCTTTTTCTGAATCTGTTGCTGCATTTTTGCAGCTTTTTCCTGTCATGTTCCAACATAATCAGTGGACTCTACGTAGTCTCATAAATTTTAGAGTTACCATGTAACTGTAACTCATGACTGACACATTCTGTAGAAAATTCACTTTGTCTTTAGCCTCTGCACTAGCACACAACCCACTCAGAGAAACACCTCATGAAACGTCAGCTTCATTAAACAGGAATCATAGCATTACGAAAGGAAAGGAGGAACACCTGACTCAGGCCATGCATTAGTTTAGATGTAGACTGAAGTTAAGTGTCCCCATCCTCACAGGAGAAAGCATAAAAACCTCTGTTTTCCTCACTGCATGTCAACAATTTAATTTCTCTGAATGCCTGATGTGTAGATCTAATTTAGTTTTTATCTTTTCAGTGTCTGAGCTGAGGGTTGTTCTGCTGGGGAACAGCTGTTCTTTGAGGAGAGACGTGGGGAACTTCATACTGGGAGAGACTGAGTTCAGCACCGAGGAGCCGGACTGCTGTAAGAAAAGTAGACCACTGAAGGAGAAGAACCTAGTTCTCATCAACACTCCAGATCTGCTGCTTCCAAACATCTCTCAGGACAAATTGAAGGAACATGTGAACAACTGTGTGAGGCTCTCTGATCCTGGACCTCATGTGTTCCTGCTGGTTCTACAGCCTGAAGACTTCACTGAGGAGCAAAAACAGAGGCTCTGCAGAGTCCTTCAACTGTTCAGTGATCGATCATTTGACCATTCACTAATTTTCATGTCAACATCCAGAGAAGAGAGCTCATTTGAAAACTGTATGACTCATCCACCGCTAAAAGAAATGATCAGAATGTGCAGCTACAGATACCTGTGGCAGAAGAGCTTTGAACGTTCAGAGCTGTTAACACGTTTGATTCAAACAGCAAAGGAGATAAATGAAGATCGTCTGAGCTGTGATGTATTTGAGGATGAGGATGGCGGATTATTCATGAGACCAAAGTGTGTTTTAAACCTGGTTCTGTGTGGGAGGAGAGGAGCAGGGAAGACGTCAGCAGCCAAGGCCATTTTAGGTCAGACTGAGCTTCATTCAGTCTCCAACTCATCAGAGTGTGTTAAACATCAGGGAGAGGTGTGTGGACGTTGGGTTTCCCTGGTGGAGCTGCCTGCCTTGTATGGAAAACCTCAGGAGGCAGTGATGGAGGAATCACTCAGGTGTATCTCCCTCTGTGATCCTGAGGGTGTCCATGCCTTCATCCTGGTCCTACCTGTGGATTCCCTCACTGATGAAGACAAGGGAGAGTTAGAGACCATCCAGAACACATTCAGCTCTCGAGTCAATGATTTCACCATGATTCTGTTCACTGTGGACTCAGATCCTACAGATCCAGCTGTTGGTAACTTTGTAAAGAAAAACCAGAACATCCAAGAGCTCTGTGAGAGCTGTGGAGGAAGATCTGTTGTTCTCAACATCAAAGAGAAACGGCAGATCCCACAGCTGTTAGATACTGTGGAAAAGATGATAGTTAAAGAGTTCGGGTGCTTCTCCAAGGACACAGTCATCAAGGGTCTGACTGAGATGGTGAGGAAGCTTCCAGCTGAACAGAGGAGTGAGGTGGGAGGTGCTGATGGAAAACAGAGAAGAGCGAGAGAACGTAAAATCAGTGAGATGAGTGACGACACAAAGGAAGTCCCACAGACAGACGTGGGCAGAGTTTTGAAAGAGAAGGATGAAGAGATGAAGAGGAGAGACGAGGACCTCAAGAAAAAACACGAGAAAGAGTTGAAAGCTCTGCGCATGAAAATCAGTGAGCAGACAGGACAGATTGAAGAGGAGAGAAAACGGAGAGCAAATGAGCTGAAGGAAAAAGATGAATCCATCAACAAGGAGCGCAAAGAGCGAAAGAGAGAACGAGAGGAGGAGACGAGGAGACAGAAAAAACAAGAAGAAGTGAGAGTTCAGTCAGAAAGAGAACAAAAGGAAGCAGCTGAGAAGAAGCTGGAGCAGCACAGGAGAGAGATGAAGAAAGAGCGAGAGGCTTGGAGCAAAGAAAGAAAGGAGATCTGGGAGCGATGTCATCAGGAGCAAAAACAGAACCTGGAGGAGGTGAAAGCAAACTACAGAAAGCTGCAGGAAGAGTATCAGTGGAAGAGGAAGAAGTGGACGTATTCATGGGTTGCTGCCTTATTGTCATTAATAATAATTTTATTATATTATGTATTTACCACAAACACTACAGAGAGCGCAACGGCAGAGAAGGGTCTGTGAGCTTGTAGCGTTTGCTAAGATGTAAACTACCCTGATGGAGTTTGTTCAGGCTACTTTAAATAAGAGTGAAATTACTCATTTACACTTCAAATGGAATCATGAACTATAGTAAAAAAGTCACATCCTGCTGCCACTCAACGAAACAACAAACATCAAGCTGTAATTACAAAAAGTGGACGTCTCACTTTTTCCAGGAATGTGCAGAACAAACTGCTTATTTTTTGCGTTTGCAAAGTACATTTCTCACTGCTGTGCACAAAAATACATCAGCTTCAGAAAAACCTGTGAAACAAGTTTTGACTCAAGTGAAATTCTTGTCCATTAAGTCATTGTGATATCAAATCCCAAAGAGGAGGGCTCACCTGAGGACTACACAAACATCCACCCTTAGAAGCTGTGATCAGACTGTGCAGAGACAGATACTCGTGGAAGATGAAACTTGATCACGCAGAGATGTTAAAGTCGTCAGATTGTAAAGGAGGACAATGGAGAACATGTGAGCTGTGAGACTGAGGATCCTGCTTTAACCAAGACGTGCGAACAATTCAAAGTTTCTGATGAAAGTCGTCTTTAACCCTTTAAATTGAACATGAACACTAAGACACTGGAGAACTAATGGATGGATTAAGTCTTTTTGAGTAAGTGAACTGAGCTGACTCTGCCACAGTCATGCAGACGGCCTCGTTTTACTTCATCAGACACTTTATAAAAATCTCAATAATTCAGGTTTAATACAGAGAACCAAAGGAACACATTTCTCACTTGTTGCAGAAGAGACGATTATCATCATTACATCATTACAAAAATGACGAGTGGAACCAGTGAAAGTGGAACTGATGTGCTTTGTTGTTTTGCAGCAAAGTATCAGAACTGTTTTTCATGTTTTAAAGATCCTGCAACAAAAGTCGAAATTTGTGGAGAGAAATCGTTTTTGTCTTCCTTCTCCTGAAAGTTTCTCCTGTTTTTCAGAAACCTGAATGAAAACAATTTGTTGTTGTAGTGTTACTAAAGTAGTACTTTTACAAAATCTGTCAGCTGCAGTGGCACGGTGGTCAGCACTGTTGCCGCACAGCAAGAAGGTCCTGACTTCAACTCCACCATCAGGTCTTTCTGTGTGGAGTTTGCATGTTCTCCCCGTGTTTGCGTGGGTTCCCTGCGGGTACTCCGGCTTCCTCCCACCGTCCAAAGACATGCAGCTTGTGGGGATAGGTTAATTGATAATCCAAATTGCCACTAGGTGTGAATGTGAGTGCGAATGGTTGTCTGTCCCTGTGTGTTGGCCCTGCGACAGACTGGCGACCTGTCCAGGGTGTACCCCGCCTCTCGCCCTATGACAGCTGGGATAGGCTCCAGCGCCCCCCGCGACCCTGAAACGGATAAGCGAATGGATGGATGGATGTCAGCTGCAGATTTTTCTTTTTATAAGTTTTATATTCAGATAAATTTTGGCCTCAAAGTTTGTTTGTTTTTTCAAATTATGTGACATCATTACATTTCTGATGAATCTTGTATTTTTTCAAAGTCTTCAGAGAAATTCAAATTAAGCAAACAGCTGATTGACCCGTTTCACATGTCATCAGTTCATACAGCTCTCTGTGGGGCTGATTACTGCTAATTAAAACGATTGAATGAACTGATTGATGACACTATTCTGTCAATTCTGTGACTGAAAGCGTGTCAGTATGAGTATAAACACATGAGGAAAAGACGTTTTAGAGTCTGTGCCTAATATCACTTGTTTGAAAATAGACCTTAAAATAAGTTTTGTCCATATTCTGCATGAATCAAAGGAAGTTTGAAAGTTTCCCTTTAATTTTTGTTCGATGACACAATGACAGCGCAGTCAATGCATCTCAGCACGAAACTGTTTTCTTGTATACTTTCAGTCATTATGCAAATGTCCTGCTTATAAGACCTGACCTGCAGTCAGCTGACACTGAAGATGAGTGACAAATTTTTTTTCCTTCAAAAAATGTCCAGATGAACAGAATCAACTTTTGGGGAAAAAATGTTTTATTATTTGTTAGTCATAAAATGTAAAAATGACAATAAACTCTGTGGAGATGCAGTATTTATATACTGTGGGCCAGTGGATGAAGTGATGTAAGGAAACACATCATGATTAAAAGCACTGTGGAGTAATCGAATCGTAGCTCTGGCTTTGCAGCAGTTACAGAGGAACCACATTTATCTTCCACTTACTGTATTTTAAAATAAAGTCAGAGGTTTCCTGATGATTCTTCTGTCCATCTCTTTGTGGATTCAGTGATCAGAACTGTGTGATTTTATGGTAATGACAGGAATGTTTTAGCGTCTCACACAAAGTTTGCTTTAGGCCTACCAAAGTCGTCCCAGGCCTGCAGTAGCTGTAGCAGGATTAGTAACAGCATGAATAACTGTAGCAGGATTAGTAACTGCATCAGTAACTGTATCCCACGCTCTGGTAAAGTCTTCCACTCCTTGAGGCACCTGCAGGGAGAAAACATCACAGGAAGTGAGCAGACATCCTGATGAACGGAAGACTGCCATGATTCAAAACTCCATTCAGACCTAGTTTCTTATCAGATAGAGAAATAAAATGAGTGTAAAAGCAAAATTCCTCCGCCTGGGCTGCCGTGCACCTCTGCATATCTGTTTCAGCGTGTGACCCCGCCCCTCCCCGGAGAGTTGAGGATGAGTGCACTAACATGCCTGCAGGCTGATGTTTTAATGAGTGTTTGATGGAAAATGACAATGGTAGAGTTTGTGCTCTCTCGAGTTACACGATAAGTGAGTAAATAGTAAATAATCTTTGAGTATTTGTAAGTTTTTTTGATTGATATAAATTTTATGATAGATATATAGGGACCCTCAAACTCCCCCAAAATAGGGAGAATATTTTTTTCCCCAAAAATTAAAAAGTCGTGCAGTAGAGAGATATGTTGACCTGAACCGAGTTTGTCATCTGTTCTCAGTGCCGTTCTTCATGCCTGTCTCATCAGCACAAACACTTTAAAGGTGACAATCTAGGCCTTCAGCATTAATACAGACGGCAATGTATTTAAAAATCTTACCTTTAACATCTTAACTAAAAAAAACAAACAAACATCTGTCACATAGGAAAGAAGCACCAATAACTGAGCAGACGTATTAACTTGGCCTTAATGTGTTTTATTTGGTGGTGTTTGGTGCAGTTTTCTTGTTTTGTGGGGTTTTTCAACAGGAGATGGGGAACTCTAACATGTTGTTTTGTTCACATTTGTACATCTTAATTAAGTGAAATGTGCTTTATACACTATATGCATATAAGGCATTTTTCTCTGTTTTTACAAAAAGGGAACAAAAGTGTTTAACTCAACCTTGGATGATCTGATTTTGATGCGAAGTGAAACATGCATTAATTTTTTGGTAATGTGCTGGAAAAGCTTGAAAGCTTGAGCTTTTTTTTTTACATGCATATCTGATTAAATTAGGTTTTTATAATGAGTTTTTGACCCAATTTTCAAAACACTTTACTGTTCATTTAAAAACTCTTTAACAGGAAGAAACCTCCAACAGAACCAGGCTGAGGGAGGGCGGGGCCATCTGCCACCACGAGGGGAGTGAAAGGGCAGGAGACACAACATCCACATAAAGATCTCCTGTTTACATTCACAGTGATGAATATTTTTTAAAGCTAAAGTTCAGTCAGTAGGAGATAGATGATGTTTTTACATTATGTTTCTGCAGATGCATTCTCTGTTAATCTGAATCCAGTCAAAACCTGCTGAAATGGGATTCATCAGTAGAATTCAAATAAAGGGTCAAACAGGAAATGAGCTTCCAGCAGCACAGATCTTGTTCTTTGCAAACAGATTCTGTATTTTCTGTTTAGAAAATCACTGAAGGGTCTACATGGTTCCACCCACCTGCTGCGACGCAGACACACCATATCGTTGCTCTGTGGCAAAGTGCTCACAGTTCCTCCTGATGCTGTGGTACATTATCTCTCTGCCCACCCAGCTCCTGGCCTCCGTAACAATGACGTCAGCTGGGCGGGGTCTATAGGTGGAGTCCAGCCTGTTGTTGATTTGCCACTGGTCATTTCCCACCACAGCCCTCAGAGTCTCCTCCCTCACAGCCCCCCTCTGAGTTATGACAGTGATGCTGTTGAACCCTGCAAACACATGAAGGATAAACTGGGATCAGAAGTAGAGGCTTCATGATTTCATCTTTTAGAGTGAGCTATGAGTCAGTTTCATGTGTGATGTCATTTAAGCTGCTTCTTCTTCCAGACTGGGAGGAGTTAAGCTGTAGGAAGTGTGTGCGGGACTTACTGGGCACGACCAAGTGAACCACAGAGCCATCACCAACATACACAGCCCAGTGCTGATAGCTGCCACGGAAGATCTCTATCAAGTCCCCGCGCTGAGGCCTCCGACCATTCTGTGATTTACAGACAGAGAAAATGTGTTTGAAGCTGACTGTGCTCAGAAACTGCAGCACATTGATGAGAGACTTCAAATTAAACAAATCAATCAAAGCACAGCCATAGACAACAGAAGCAAACGGTTTTCTTACCATGTCAGTGGGTACTTCATCCACAGACCTCGAGCTGCTTTGATGATGTTCAGAACCTGCAGGAAAAGATCATTTTATAAACCAAATCCATCCACAGACAGCATCAATCTAATAACACACAGTGTTAACACGATCAACACTGTGTACTTACAGTCAGTGATGATGTTTGGGGTTACTGCCCTCACATGTGGGTGAAATCACTGAGATATGTCAACACTGACTTGGCTGAAGGTTAATCGAGCATCCTTAAAAATGATGCTCTTGTTATATGTGTGGCATCTTTCTTCAGAGCTTTAATGTTCCCCCAAACTGAATCAAACAGGTGTTGCTGGTATTTAGCTTTATCACTGATGGACATCAAAGATCAGTGTTAGCAGAATATTTTAACTCAAAATTAAACATTTTGAATTTGTGGTGCACTTTACATGCAGTATAAAAGATGGATGTAGCCACTGATGTCACTCGTTGGCTCTTGTTTTGAAGCCTGGAGTGTTTTTACTGTATGATCTGTGTGTTTCATAACCAGGTATGAAGAACATGGATCTGACTGTGAACCTGACTTTTGGGTGATGGCTTGTAGTCAAACAGCAGCTACCTGTTTTTTTATCCATTACAATCCTCTAAAATTATTATAATTCACAAAAACCTCATAAACCCGTCACAAATGTGTTTGTTGAAGTCAACATCAAAGGAGCTGAGGCCTTTTTCTCCTACACTTTAATGCAACTGTAAGTCTTAACACAACGTGATGTGTCTCCCCCTGTTGGCCAATAAAAAGAATGCAGGTTTTATGTTTCCACAGTTGCTTCACTTTTTACACAGAAAGCTAAAATCAGCCTTTCATATGACTGTTATAAATATTTAACACCCTTTATTAAAAAAACATAATTACACCCTTATAGATGAAGAAGACATTGGCATCTCTTATTTTGAAAATCTGCTTCATGTTTTAGCAATCTGCCATTTGACTGGACAGTTTGACTCTGTTTGTAATCAGACTGACCAATAAGAATCAGTCATGGGTCAGAGCTCCTCCCCTCTGCCCCCAGCAGAGTTTCAGGGTTAAAGTGTGAAGGACTCACGAGATGCTGATGTCGATGTTGATGCTGTGCTTCCCATCATCAACTGAACTTGAGACACGTGAACTACAGATGAGAGGAACTTCCGGAGCTTTCTGGAAGAATTAAAATTCAGTTACACAAACACAAACTTTGACTGTTTATCTTCACAGCAGGATTTTATGACCAGTGAAGCTGAATTTACATTTCAGGAAAGGTTAAACTGTGAATGTCCTCAGACTTATATAAGAAACTCTGCTGCAATGTTAAATTAGAGTCAGTAAATTATGTGACGTCAACAGTGACATAAGATAAGAAATGATATCTTTACAGTGCTTTTTACTTTAAACACCAATGAAGGTAAAGATCAAAGCTGACGCGTTAAATTAAACCAGAATAAATTATTTAAATAAAACTAAACTCATCTTTAGAGAAATATCCTTAGTTTGGTTACAGCGTATAAACCGAGTAGACCTGCATGTCTTTACTGTCTCGGGTTACTTTCAGTTTTGTGTGACCCAGCGTGAACTGTGACTGTTTCCTCTGTGGTTATGAAACGTGTCTTAAAAACACGCAGCTGCTGTACGAAGGTCACGTTCTCCGTATGTCAGGAAATGTTGGGGAGTCTTAGCAGCATGGAGGCCGTTGGCTTAAATCACAGTATAATTTAGCATGCCAGGCCAAAGGCACGTGGTAAACGTATTAATCAATATGCTCTAATATGGAAAAGTAAAATAAATAAAAAATATTAAAAAACAAACAAACAAACTAGCATTTCTTTGTCCTCTCCTTGAATTCTGTCCTGAGTTTTTCTGAAGCTGAGACTTTCTTTAACAGCACTGAGCTCTCCACCAATCACAGACACGGGGACTGCAGACAAACTCCATCTCTGATGAAAAGGATCATTGTTGAGGTCACAGGAATCAAACCTGCACCCTTGTTTTGGTGGCAGCTGCTCTGCTCTTTGGCTGAGTCGGAGACCCCCTGTAGTGTGTTTGACACCAGCAGCAGTGTTCGTGTCAAACACCTCTGAGCTCTTTCAGGATCACTGACCAGATCAGAGTAAGAGATTCAGAAATGGACCTGAGACCACACAGTTTAATAAAGAACCAATCGGATGCTTCCTCCAGGTGACAAAGAAGGAAAGCTGTCACATTATTTTCTCTTTCTTTATTGGAGCTTCGCTCCTGTGGTTGTCGGTGCTGCTGTGTTTGCTGCTCAGCACCGGGTCAGTAAAGAGGACCCGTCTCATATCAGAGGAGTCACTGTTCCTCCGCGCGCACACGTTACCGGCCACTCGTTTACGGAACATGAACGCGCCTCATTCTCGCGCTCCAGGTTTAAATCCTGTCTCACTGAGCGTTTCATGATAAACTCGGGCTGGAAACAAACATAAAAGTCTGCAGAGCTTTTTCGTTTTTTCATAAATGAGATTTTTTTTTTATTTCTTTAATTTTTTTGGTAAATGCCCTGTATTTGTATAGCGCTTTTACTAGTCCCGCCTAAGGACCCGAAAGCGCTTTACACAGTCATCCACCCATTCACACACTGGTGGAGGCAGCTACAGGTGTACCCACAGAAGCGAGGCTGCTATATCGCGCCATCGGCCCCTCTGACCATCACCAGTAGGTGAAGTGTCTTGCCCAAGGACACAACGACCAAGACTGTCCGAGCCGGGGCTCGAACCGGCAACCTTCCGATTACAAGGCGAACTCCCAACTCTTGAGCCACGATCGCCCTAAATAACAATAATAATTATTATTTGATGTAAAAAAAAGTTTCTACGAATCATTTCATATATTTTTCCACAGCATTACATTTGAATTCAACAGTTCAGTCTTTCAAATAACGGACAAATATTTGTGAAATTATGACACATTTGTGAATTATTTTAACAATCTAAATATGCTCATGTACAGACAGATACATTTAAAAAACAAGAAAATTATGTTTTATTACATTTACAGTGATTTTACGTTAATTTACATTTGAAATGTAAAATCAGTCTATTTATGTGAATTTAATGATATTCTAGAAGAACAGTACAAAACTGTAAAATGCTTTTATATTAGGATTTGTTTTTACAGTGAAGTTAATGAGTGAAGGGAAGCTATGCTAAGGTTAAGTGGCCTATAGTCTACATCTTGCTGTCTGCAAAAGACAGAGTAACTTAAACGTATATAACTCCCACAAGTCCAAATAATTCGACACAACTACACAACCCAACTCTAGAGTCACGATCGCCTCTGTTTTATGAGCTTCTTCGTTTTTCCATAACTGAGATTTTTTTTATTTCTTTAATTTTTTTGTTTTATTTCTTCTCACTGACAAAAATATTAACAATCAAACTTTCACTCACGCAAACCTCACCTCGGTGCAAGATGCAAACATGAATTCAAACTCGAGTTTGATTTTGGAAATATTCTATATTTCTATACGCCGGTCCGACCTCGTGCAGCTGATCTAATGATTTATGATTATTGTCAATTTGAAGTCAGTCACGTGCCCGTTTTAAATGATAATAATAGGAACTGAAAAAAACAATAAAGAGTAAAGTTTAATTCACTGACCTGTTGATGCTGCAGTTGAAAGAGTCAGAGTAACGTTTCGAGGAGCGGAGGATGAGGCAGTACCGGAAGTCTGTAGGAAAGCGCGCGTATCCGTGTAAAGAGCAATAACTGTGCCACGCTATAATATGTAAAACAGACCTACACAAACACAAAACATTCATCCACGCAAACAATGTTTCAGTGTCTCTTTTGTCATCAAGAATAATTTTTACTTTTTCTGTCACTCGAGGTTTTTTCTAGTTTAATCTGAAGCTGAAACACCGCGTCTCCATCCACGTGATGTCACGCATTTCACCAGTGACTGTCTCCGTGGACTCGGAGGCACGTGCTCCAGGTTCAAACACCTTCATTAAAAATCTTTAAGACAAATAAATATTTCATATCTGAGGCGCATGTGTCAAACACGCTGTTGTACTCAGAGTCAGATCGCTCAGCTTTCAGGTTTGATCATTTTTATTGTACAAAAGTCAAACTCAGACTGTTACTGACAGCACAGAGGGGGTTTCTGTGGAAACAGAGGACACTGTGACTGTGAAACTTAAAGTGAAACTCAGCTTTTATTACTTTTCTTTCTAACGTTAAAGAATCATTTACACAAACTGGAGGAGACGACAGAAACAGCAGGCAGGTGCGGGAACAGCTGTGTCCACATGGTTTATGTGGACACAGTTAAAGACGGTTAAAGACACCGAGACACTTCCTCTTCTTCACCCACTCACTGCATCTGTGTTTTTGCCCCTGAGGTGTGTCTCTGACGTCTTGTGTGCGGCACGCTTTTGCTCTCCTGCATCCATGTTTCTAAGAGTCACGTCTCTATATAAGACATCTATGATTGAATGATAGATCTGAGCAGTTTGCTCTGAACAACACATCTGCTGAAATCTGACGAGGTGATGCTGAACATGCAGAAATCTCATGTGGCTTCATTGTGGAGTTGGACAAATGCAGTCATAACACCGTCTCAGCCTTTAACCCTTCAAATCTAGTTAATGTGTTTATTTTACACAGTTTGAGGCCTCAGTGTTCCCCACTAACAAAATAGAGCATGAAACTACGTGAAACACAGATTTCTCTGCACTTCCCATTCTCAGCTGTAGCAGGAGACTCCTCCCTGTGCATCAGTGCCAGTATTTCTGTTGTTGGTATAAGTGATTGGCCATCTTGCCAAGACCTCATTGGCTGTGGCACACACACATAAAACATATTAAGGATTGTACATTAACATAAAACTGTTGTCGGAACCACACTGAATTTCGCCAGAGAAACACACACATATGAAGACAGAGAGTATGCATCGTATGCAAACAGCTACCAAACAGCCATCATAATTCCTCATACAATGAGAACAGGACAAATCAACAACTGACAATGACTAATTAATATTAACATCTGTAACATAATGTATTGTTTGGAGTTTAGTCTGTTACTGTTGCTATTTTTACAATTTCTTCTTGGAGCAACTGTAACTCACATAATTTCCTTAGGGATTAAGAAAGTATTCTGATTCTGATTGTTTCAGGATGACCTGCCATCATCCAATCACACATCTGCTTACCTGCATCTGTTGCTCTTTCTCCTCCTCTTCTTTTCTCTTTTTTCTAAACTGAGCACCTGATGGCTTTGAACTTTTCTTGTCCATCTTCCATTGGTTTTAATTTTGCACTCCAGTATGAACACAAATCCCCCAACCCGAGGATCACCACAACATGTTCTAACACACCTACATCTCAGTTCACAGATTCACTTTGTCTAAGGTTTATTTCTGGGATTTCGCACAACCCAGGATTCAAATCATGAATACATGATGAGCTTGGATTTACATCATTATAAATGAAATGTGCTCTATTTGGAAGCAGCAGGCCCCCCTCCCCTTTCGACGGGTTGTGTGAGACATCATCAAACTGTAAATTATAAATGTTAAATTGTTATTGATCCTTTACCCCGAATCCTAACGTGTATATTTATTTTCTTACTCTTCTTAGATTTATTGTTTGTTTACTTGCACTGCTGTAACTGGAGCCTCGTCGTCTCTCTATATACTGGACTGTAGTGGAGATGACAATAAAGTTTACTTTGACTTCAGCAGCGAGCATGCGCACAGAGGGCTCTCGCGCTCACTTTTCGCGTATAGAATTTCGAAAAAACATCGGTGCAAATTATAAGTCTGTATCATAATGTCTGGTGTTTTCGTGTTTGTTGGTTTGTTTTTATTTAGTTTTATTTTGGTTGGTTATTAGATGCTGCTCCCCGCCGCCCCGCCCTCTCCTCCCTGCGCCGCAAGCAGCAGGCGCACCTCGCAAACGGAGGCGCCCTTACTCCCAGCAAACCCAATCGGTGCCTACGACATTCCCAATATGCGCTGGCTGATGTCGGGGCAGCACGAGTACGAGCAAAAAATAGTTCAACCAGTTCAACTTTTTATTTTTCCAGGTAACAATGGCACATTACTACCAGCAGTTAAATTCTTAGGCTCAGAGACCCTCAATATTGCACACGAGTAACATACTGAATCTGCTGGTATGAGTGTGGATGCTTCTGGGATGTTATCTGGTCTGTGTGTTCCTGTGTGTGTAACTGTAAGTGACTAAAAGTGAACAAAGTGTCGGCAGTATAAAAAGAGTGTAGAGTAGTTCATGTTTCTGGTGTGGAAATGTTCTTATCGGCTGGAGTTAAAAAGCAGAGTGGCTTTAGGGACAAAGGTGGCGCTCCTCCTCTCAGTCCTGCAGCAAATGCAGCAGAGGCGCCGCCCAGAGGGGAGCCATGGAAATGCAGGGTGAACAATGTGAGAGGGGTCACCACCATCTCTTTGGTGTTGCTCATGTTCAGGTCAAGTTTGGAGCTGTCACATGACTCTACAAACTCCTGCAGAGCGGCGGTGGTGCTGTGAGGGCCTGACAGCAGTGACAGGAGAACTGTGTCGTCAGCGTATTTCACCAGGTGACAGCTGGGCTTTTAACCCATGCTGCTTAGAGTGAGTCTGTACAGTAACCCGTGTTACTCACAGGAACACCAGCCAAGCCAGGAACTGAGGAATTCAGCCATTTCTCCGTATAGTATCCTGATGGAAAGTCATCCTGGTCAGCAGTTCATCCAGCTTGTTTTCCAAAGTTAGGATGTTAGCTAGAAGAATGGTGGGAAGTGGGGAATGGTGCTGGACCATGACCCCGGCTCCTTTCCTCCGGCGTAGTTTCTGCTCAAGGGCATTTGTGTGGTCGAAGGTGATCTGTGCCGTTTAAACAGCACGTTTCCAACAGCTCATGCTGCACAAAGTGCTTTACACACTAAAATGCAACTAAAATAAGTAAAATGCACAACAGTCATGCAATACAATTTAAAAGAGAAATAATAATACAATAAGAAAATAAAAAACAACAACGACTAATCTGTTCAAACAAAAAGTGTTCGTGTCAGTGTGTGCTAAGAGACGGTCCACAAAAATGTGTCCAGTGTTTGTGCAGATTGAATATTTAGACACAGACTGTTGCAGAATCTGCAAGTGTTAAAAACACGAGGAAAACCTGAAATTGAGTATGATGGCGAGTGATGGCGAGTGATGGCAGCCATTCTCATCGGCGCCATCTGATAATCTAAAACACTGCATTAAAACTACTGCCATCTTTACACACGGCCCCCTGTTTTACTCCCCAATTATGCAAATGAACAGTTTTAAGAATAAACATTAAATGTTTCATTTCTAAATGTGGAAACTGTCGTGATGCACAAACAAAATTTATGACATTATTGTTTTTGTATTATAAAAATGTATTCTTTAAAAACACATGTTACATTTGTAGATTCTGTGCTGACGTTTAACATTTTTGTTACCATTTCAGTGTCTGAGACGAGGGCTGTTCTGCTGGGCAGCAGCTGGTCTGAGTGGGAAACTTCTTACTGGGAGAGACAAATTTAACAGTGGACGAAAAGTGGACTCATGCAAAGCAAAGCAACAGTTCTCATCAACACACCAGATCTGCTTCATTCCAGCATCTCTGAAGACAAACTAGGAGGACACGTGGAAACGTGTGTGAGACTGATGCTGGCTCTCATGTGTTCCTGTCATACAGCCTGAGGACTTGACACAGCAACACAAACTGAGGCTCTGTGAAATTCTGAACATCTTCAGTGATTATTCTTTTGACCATTCACTGGTCCTGACATCAACACCCAGAGCTGATGTAGAGACCTTTACACGTCTTGATCAGATTTCAGTCTCGGAGACAGAAATTCCTTCAAGTCCAGGAGTTGCAGACAAAAATGGATCTAAGTGTAGAGCGTAATGATGGGAGGCATGTGATCTGGAGCTCCTGTTAACTTTGTGCTCGATGGTTAAGTTTACAAAAATATTCAAATTGGTTGCAAGTTTTATGTTAATACATTTGCAGGAATTTCAAGCAGTTTTTCACGTTGTCATTATGGATCATTGTGTGTTGAATTTTAAGTAGAAAAATGATTTTAATAAATTGTAGAATAAAGCTGTAACATGACAAAATGTGGAAGAAGTGAAGTGCTGTTCAAACGTTCAGCTCTGTAGTTAGTAAATAATATAAAGGTTTCATTTGGAAATCGAGTCAGTGCCAATAACTACACCTTCACTGTGACACTCATGTTTCTCACTGTGACACTCATGTTTCTCACTGAAACACACAGCACACACAGCTGTTACATAAAAGACACTGTCCACAAAAAGTGTCCAACACCAGCTTCATCTCTTTTCTGAACAAAAGTCAGGATATTGTCTTTTTGAATTAATGGAACTAAAACAACATTTCACCGTTTTCTGTACACAGTTATAATTTACTGGACAACCTGTCAAATAACAATCAAACCTCTTCTCTTGTTTGCACGGTGCAGTACACACATGTTCTCATCACTGGATGAAACACTGCATCTATTCATGGATTATTGTGCTGCTGTCGTTGCTTTTATTTTTATGTAACACTAATGCAAAGACCACAGGAAACAAAACACACGTGAAGTATAAAACATGCAGGTGTAATTGCATAAAAAGGAAACAAGTGTGTATTTAGGAGGTGAAGAAACAAAATCAAAAGGTGACGAGTCAGCTTGGATGCAGGTGCATCGTCATGAAGGCGACCGACCCCCTGAATGTGAGCCTTTAACTGTCCGATGTTACGTCTGTGCTTCAGCGGTGAGACGTCATCACTTTGATTTTTCTAATTTTAGACAAACGTCCTGACATCAGCGCGCTCGTCTGTGGCCTTTTTAATTTCTCCCATCTATGAGATCAGCCTGCAGGAAACAAACACTGAAACAATAAAGCTGCCATCGTTTAACAAAGTTTAAAACACTTTGTGCAGGAAATCCTAAATGTCACCCTGTGAGGACACGGGAGGTGAAGACGTCCTTCCTGAGGCTAAAGCAGCTCAGCATCAGACGCTCTGCAGTACACCATGAAACGGATTCCCAATCCTGTTCCCATGTCAGCAGGTCGTAATATTGACCTTATTGTGAAATGTTCATGTTGATTTGTGTAAATTACTCAGACGAGGCTTAAAGCAATAAACTCAAACGACCACTCCGTGATTAAGTAAATAAATGATATTTTATTGAAAGACTTTAACAGTTTGTAGAGTTTCATGACCAGAGAGACGCAGTGGAAATTCCTGTCTGACAGTTTGCAACAGCTCAAACTGGACTCGAATAGCTAAGTGTGTTTGAAATGTGGTTGAAGTGAAACTTTTACTGTAACACTA
This sequence comes from Neolamprologus multifasciatus, assembly GCF_963576455.1. Taxonomy (NCBI): domain Eukaryota; kingdom Metazoa; phylum Chordata; class Actinopteri; order Cichliformes; family Cichlidae; genus Neolamprologus; species Neolamprologus multifasciatus. The sequence continues at coordinate 1,447,731 of NC_140450.1, read as the reverse complement.
AAACCTGATCCGTCGTGTTCACAGCATCGTCAGGCGTCTCCATGCGAGACAAACCAGACGCACGTGTAGCTGGGACAGTGGAAGTACGGCGACGCCTGCAAGGGCGGAGGGGGAGGAGCACGGAAGCATTTTAGAAGCACTTGCGGTGAACAATGGCGGGGCCGGACTCATCGTACTCCTGCTTGCTGATCCACATCTGCTGGAAAGTCGAGAGCGAGGCCAGGATGGAGCCACCGATCCAGACGGAGTACTTCCTCTCGGGGGGAGCGATTATCTGGAGACGAGAACAGATTAGACACGAGGCAGGTGAGAACCTGTAGGCCAGTCTAGAGATGCACAGCAGCAGGTAGTTAAGTTTGAGAAAGTGTACACTAGAGGGCAGCAAAACGAGCTTCACATAGATTTATATAGTGGTGCCAAATGCCAGAGGAGGAGGGTGTAAACGGCACCGTTAAAGTGCAACACTGCACAAGTTTACAGTTCAAGAGATCCAAGTAACAAACCTTAATTTTCATGGTGGGCGGGGCCAGGGCAGTGATCTCTTTCTGCATGCGGTCGGCGATGCCGGGGTACATGGTGGTGCCACCGGACAGCACGGTGTTGGCGTACAGGTCCTTACGGATGTCCACGTCACACTTCATGATGCTGTTGTAGGTCGTCTCGTGGATACCAGCCGACTCCATACCTGAAGGAAGTTTTAGTGCAGAAGTGAGAGACCTGATGCACCAAGGCTTCAGCCCCTTTCAGGAAAATTCACCAACAGGCGTCTCTGGAGGGTAACTGATGATCTACAAACCAAGGAACGAAGGCTGGAAGAGCGCCTCGGGACAGCGGAACCGCTCATTGCCGATGGTGATGACTTGTCCATCGGGAAGCTCGTAGCTCTTTTCCAGGGAGGAAGAGGAAGCTGCTGTCTGCATCTCCTGCTCAAAGTCCAGAGCCACGTAACAGAGCTTCTCCTTGATGTCACGCACGATCTCACGCTCGGCTGGAGGTCAGAGTTTAGTTAAATGGACACATCATGGTTTGTAAATGCAGTAGCTGCAGATTATGGCTTTACGTCAGCATGCTTGAAGGTAAAACTGCACACATACCAGTGGTGGTGAAGCTGTAGCCTCGCTCCGTCAGGATCTTCATCAGGTAGTCTGTCAGATCTCTGCCGGCCAGATCCAGACGGAGGATGGCGTGAGGCAGAGCGTAGCCCTCGTAGATCGGCACAGTGTGGCTGACACCGTCACCCGAGTCCATCACAATACCTGCAGGACAAAACTCAGGTCACTCTGGAACCACTGAGCTTTGTGCTTCCTGTAATGGTCACAGGCTGCTGCTCTAACCCCAACTGAAGAAACGAGCCCCGAGCTAAACAAGGAAGTTCATCTGAAGCAGAACGCTGCACAGCAAGAAATGCTGGAAACCCACCTGTGGTACGACCAGAAGCATACAGCGACAGCACGGCCTGGATGGCCACGTACATGGCAGGAGTGTTGAAGGTCTCGAACATGATCTGCACCAGAGAAAGACTGTTTAATGTACAAGTGCTATAATTACACCATTAACATGGAAATTTACTTTTTTCTACAAGTACAAAAAGCATCTGGGCTAGAAAACCGTTACAGGTACAGGATCAACTTTAATCAGAGTCCTTCACACACCTGTGTCATCTTCTCCCTGTTGGCTTTGGGGTTGAGAGGAGCCTCGGTCAGCAGCACTGGATGCTCCTCAGGAGCAACACGGAGCTCGTTGTAGAAGGTGTGATGCCAGATCTGCACGACAAAGGCAGCTTGCAAGTTGAGTACAAGTGCGATTAAATCAGACGGTATTCAGCCTGAACTCTGATTCTTCTCAGGTGATGAAATCAAAGTTGAAAATGGCATCTTTCAGCAGCAATAAAACCAGTTTAGCTTGTTGTGGTTTTCTGTTAAACTGGTCAGATTTCATTCAGGAGTTTAACCTCCTAAGACTCTTCCACGGCAGCATTTTTAATTTCTGTTTGATATTCGGACATATTGGGGCCCCGATGAAAGTGAAAACAAAGAATTGTTGTTTCTAAGAAAAATGAGCCACATGTGAGGAAACCTTTTGATAGAACAGTAGCAGTATAATGTCCTCATAACTGGATATCAGGCTGAAATTGAGTATTTCGGTCTAAATAACCCAGAATGTGATGTCCATATGTGGACGCCAGGTCCTGGGAGGTTAAAGAAAACCTGTAGTGAGAGATGTCAGCTTTGATAGAGTCCTTCACCTTCTCCATGTCGTCCCAGTTCGTGACGATGCCGTGCTCGATGGGGTACTTCAGGGTCAGGATGCCCCTCTTGCTCTGAGCCTCGTCTCCCACGTAGCTGTCCTTCTGTCCCATTCCCACCATCACACCCTGCAGACACAGTTACACGCGTCAGGCTTACGCGCAGGGTTGCAGTCAAATTGCTGAGAGCGATGTTCGTACCTGGTGCCTCGGGCGACCGACGATAGAGGGGAAGACAGCACGGGGGGCGTCGTCTCCAGCGAAACCCGCTTTGCACATACCGGAGCCATTATCAACAACGAGGGCAGAGATTTCCTCATCCATGTCTGAAAGAAGAGTCATTCACATAATCAGAGCGTAAATCGCTTAAAGTAAATACATTAATAATTCTGTTTTGCAGTGTTAGTCAGTGACTGGCTGCTCCCTCCTGTATGGGATCAGAAAGATGCCACCTTATCACATAGTCCAGCCAATGATGCGATTCACACTCGTATATAAGCAGCTAATCAATGTTGACAGGCTATGACAGCGTCCTTATGTGCCGACACCGGTGTTTTAGCAAAGCGGCTGATGTGGAGAAGCCACGTTAATGACAACGTGTACAACCATTGGAGATGTGAGCAGGACAGACGGACAAAGTGTGGACTTTATACCAGTTTTTATAAAAGTTTGATAAAAATATCTGCAATGTTTGGTTTTCTTCCTGGATACTGTCGTCGTTTATATTTACTGCAGGAAGAAACGGTAAAAACTGTGTTTTATAAGGAAAGCGCTCTCCACCTGTGAGCAAACCCCCGGCCTTTCCTATTGGTGGGAAAATGTACTATGGGGACCAATCAAAAAAAATTATATGGGAACATGGCATTTATTGTTGTGGCACAAAATTTGATGCAGAACAGCTGATTGTTCTGTAAATAGTTTGAAATGTTTATTTAAAAAACACCTTGGCTGCACTTTTAGGTAAACAGCTGCAAAAAACTTTGTTTGCAAAACTCAGTAACTTTTTTGAAGAACTAAATAATTAATTGCCCAACATTGGTCATTATTTACTGTATTTCAGTTACAGGACTCTACATATGACTCATAATTATGAGTGCTCAAGTCAGAGCAAAATATAAATAAAAAAAGTTGTTTTTAAAATTGGAGTTCAAGTTATTTTTTACTTCCAATAGTGTTAACATGCTGCACAGGTCAGGAACAAGATTTTTTAAAACTTCCATTGTAAGTGGGCTAAAGCAGTTAATTAAAAGTAGTCTAACATAAATGCTGTAATTTGATTACTTTAATAAACCGTAACTTTGATGATTTGATGCTGGCGTGACCACAGTGCACACGTCTGCTGTTGCTCAGTTAGTGTGCTCGCTCAGACACGTGAAACATTAGCGGGAACATTGATGGTGGGTGGGGCTTCTGGCTAAACTGAGTTGTTTTGTCACCTTTTTCAGTCGAGAACATTTCAACAAGTTCAGACAGAACAAACTCTTCTGCTCTGCAAACCCAGATGCTCATCTGGCTCAGTCATTTATGAACAAGGTTTGTAGTTTCTATGCACGTGTCCAGGTCACGCTAACAGTCACGCATCTTTTTAAGTTGGCTGAACAGAAAACTACAGCAGGTCTGATTATGTAAGAGTTAGAAATAGGAAGCAGAGGAGCAGCCCTTCCCTCAGGTCACTGAAGATGGATTTTGACACAGTTTTTAAACTTTAAAAAATCTCATGCAGTCATGAACATTAAAGAGATTTATCACATTTTTCACTTTAAGTTTCAGAAGAAACTTAACCTGCACGTTTTACAAAACAGTGAGATGTTAGCTGACTTTGGCATTTTTCCTCTTTAACATCACTCAGTTTGTTGTATGTTTTCCTCCAGTTTTACTTAAAGATCTCAGCATCAATTCAGCTTTTATCGTGCAGGCTGGTTTAAACCAGCATCCTCCGGCCTCACAGAGCCTCTCCTCCGGCCTCACAGAGCCTCTCCTCCGGCCTCACAGAGCCTCTCCTCCGGCCTCACAGAGCCTCTCCTCCGGCCTCACAGAGCCTCTCCTCCGGCCTCACAGAGCCTCTCCTCCGGCCTCACACAGCCTCTCCTCCGGTCAGTTAGCGGTTTGAGGACCGGTTTGTTCTTTAGCGCCTCTCTAATGAAGCCGCAGCTCAGAGTAACATCGTGTTTCAGCTGCGACAGCTTTAACTTTAAATCTGAGCTCTTTCATTAAACCGAGCTTCAGCCTAATTGTTCCACTTTGACCTCCGAACTACATGACAAACTGTACTCTGAGTGTTACCTGTGCAGGTGAGTCAGGCGCGTCTGTGGTGAAGTCTCGCGGATGCTTCTCTGGCCCAGCTGTGCGGTTACTGCAGCAACGTTAGCGCGAGCGCACCGGTTTTATCCGCGCTCGCGGGACAGCTGGCGTTTCCCATAAAAGGTAACGTTCTGACAGCCGCGCTCTAATTGGTCCAGGTGACCAGGAGCTCGCAGGTGCTCTCAGCTGGCGCGCTGATTGGCTGTAGGAGGCATCCGTCAAAGGGGAGGGGCCAGCACCAGAGACGGAATCCTGATTTCTCCTCTGCCACAAAAATCCTGCAAAGTTTTTAATCTAATATGGAGTCCACTTGAGAACGAGGACGCTGATTGGCCAGGAGCACCGGAAGTACGCTCTGGATTAAATGTAGTTTATTCTCTGCGCTGATGAATATTAAAGAAAGCTCCAGTAAACCGAAAATAGCTGAGTATACATCACACAAATCACCCAGAAGGTCAAACAGGAGGAAATAATAATACAAAAAACTTTATTTATTTATTCAAGTTCAAATGTTTGGTCACATGATTGCAATCAGGAACCACTGACTTGGAAAACTGTGACTGGAGTGAAGCGAGAGCATGAGGGGTGAAAGCAAACATCCTTCATCATTCTCCTCTCTGAGACAGAAACGTGAAAGGAAACGTTTTAGTCGTTGTAGCTGCTCATGAAACAAACTTCCAGGGAACTGTCGAGGAACTCAGCGTGACTTTGTGGCTCTGCAGAGCTGCTATCAGCCCGATGATCCACAGGTCTGTGCAGGTACAGATAAACGCTCCACCTCAGGCAACAATAAGTGTTGGCGTCCTGTTCCTGCCTCTGTGAGCCTCTGTGAACACTCAGGTCATGGTCTGAACGTAGCTTTCCTCTTCTAACACACAGAAGGTCTTTCCAAACTCAAGGTTAGTATTTTAACATTCATGGGAAAAAAGCAGAGTTTCACAAGCCTGTGAGCGGAGTCAGATCATCGTGGGTGAGGAAAGTAGAATTAATCGGACTCTAAACTAACGATCAGTGGCTGTTCTGCGATGTCGGCTGTGCAGCATCTGAGGTTTATAAGCTGTGAACAAATATTTAGTGAGCTGAGCTTCATGAAATCACCGAGGTTCCCTCAGAGACAGAACACCTGCACAAACATCTGTAATCAGATATTTGAAATCTATATTGGATGATACAAACAAGCTGTTTCCAGCTCAGTGTTTTCTGCTGCACTCTGACTCCAGGACATGCAGATTTTTATCACACAGCAGTTGGTGTCACTCCCTGCTGGCTATGAATCACTGCGGCGGCACGTCTCTGTAATCGTGCTGCTCTGATGTTGTTTTGTGCGGGTAAAAGCCGTTCATGCTGAAAGTCCATCGTACTGTGGAGCGACCGGCCGGGTCCCTGCAGACTGCAAGAATCATTTACTGCAGTAAGCAAACATAACAGCAAATTAAAAACCACAACATGTAAATAAACAAATTTTAAATCTAAAGAAAACAGATGTGATCCTCTGACTCTGGTGTCACAGAGTTTACAGTCATTTTAAGTAAACATTACATGTGTTTTATTTATATGATCAAACCAGTCAGAGTCACTTTTACCCCAACAATAAACAACCAGGCAGCTCAGAGATGGACTGTCAGTGTGAGCTGGCTCTGCCGTCACAGACGAGGTGGCCCGAGGGCGTCCTGCTCCTGCCTCACCCACCTCAGCGGCTCCTCCACCCCGTCTCTAAGGAAGAGACGGACACGGGACACAAGAAGCTCATTTCTGTTGTTTACATGATTCACTCCACAGAGGTCATGACCACAGGTGAGAGGAAACCTGTGGGGTTGACCTACAACTGAACAGCTTCAGGGTCAGCTCTGTCTTCACCACAACACACCTGTGCAGCATCCACTCCTCCGCTCAATCATGAGGACGACCTCGAGACACTGGAGAAACTCTTCCACTTGGGGAGCCAGTTGTCCCACAGAGGCTCTCCAGCTCCGGACCTTCTCCACCTGAGACCACGGCCTCGATTAAGAGCAGCTGATTATTGAGGGTTTTTGCCTTTGATGCATGTGTAAAGTCATCATGTGAGAGAGGATGAGTGGAGAGAGAATTTCATACGGATGCAGATTTCTAAAAGTTTCTGATCTGGTGTAAAAGAAAGTGAGTTTTGGTTTTGCGTTAGTTTCAGTCGGCAGCTCCACTGAATGAGAGGCGTCATCTACATCCTCTTCTGCTGCGCTTTCTTTCCATTTGTAAATATAATGAAACTGTGTAGTGTGTTTTTTAAAGTTATCACAGATCAAACACTTGAAAATGTTTGACTGAACATCAAAAATATGTCAAGTTATTTTGACAAATTTTGGTGGAAAAAAATCAAATCATAAGATCAACAAATGTATTTTGTGTACAGTTTAAGGAATAGTCGTCTAAGATATATTTTCATCCACACACTCTAACATTATAAATGTATTCAGCATATGAAACAAACAGAAACCTGCTGGAATGAAAACAGTGCGAAGCAGAAATGCTAAAAGCTGCAGTTCCTCTGACGTCCACCAGGGGCTCCAGCACAGAGTCAGTCCCCGTAGACTCCCGTGTTTAAACTTTACAGCAGAAATAAACATGTTTACATCCTGATACAAAAAATGTTTTGGTCTCTGTACCTAATCTCCCCCATCATACATCATACATCTGTATGGCAGGTTTTTATTATTATTATTAACTCATTTGTTTAAATTACATAGCTTAAAGTTGGGGGCGTGGCCTCTTTGACTGACAGGTAGGTCTGGACTTTGCTTCTTATTTTTGTGGCTTTTGGAAAATTTGAAGCCAGTTTTATGACAAATGATACGATTTCTGTGCCGTTAGCTGCTGTTAATTGTTAAATGTGCCTCGAGGTGACTGCTGCTGTGATGTGCTGTCCAAATAAAACTGAACTGAAATGCTTTGCATTATAAAAGTATTCACTGTTTTCTCTCTCAGCCACAGCATGACATTTTTACATGGGAAACAAGCTGATTGGTTTCTGTTGTTACCAAATCTAAAGATTTCTTTGCTCGATTTATGATCACAGAATAAAATGTGCAAAACTGAAATCTTTGTAAGTTTGACTTTTTCAGATCATCTCAGAAACAGAAATCCAAACTTCACTAGGATTGTGTGACGTGATGAACATGTTGTATAAATCCCACTAACACGGCTGCTTTGCTCGTTCAGGTTTATCATGCTGAGTCCTTTTCTGTTTGAATGTGTGCACATCCACAGACATCACAGTGCAGTGAAGCCGTTTTAGAGTCAGATCACTGGTTCAAAAATCAAACAAACATGGAGGTGCATCTTTCCTGCACTGAACTGAGTTGATTATCACACACAGTCATACAGCTTTCAGATGAATTTGTCCTTATTTGCAGCTTCCAGCAGCACAATGAGTTAAACTGTGGAGGTGGATCTGTGACTGATCCACAGCAGCAGAATCACACTGAGTCAAAGTCAGGCTCAGTGTGTTCACAGCCTCACGCTCTCATTTCTTAACTAGACAAACTTTCTGTAGAAGAAAACCTTTGTTCTGATAGGACACGCTGTCAGTTTCCTGGTACGGAGGTGAAATGTCTCTGCAGCTGTGTCACAGACGCTGAACACTGTCAGCTGTTGTTAGTTGGCTGTAAATTCATATTTCAGAGGATTTTTGACAGAAAGGTGAATTTTCTGTGGTTTCAGTGTTGTCTTCATGCCTCTCAGACACGTTTTAATGTCCAGCCTTCATCATCTTCCTCTCAGTCCTCTGAATCAGTGACACGTCCATTAGAAGGACACGCAGTCCTGGACCTGTGCTCTCGTGGTGCACACGGGTCAACATCTCCACTGAAGTCAGTTTATTACTGTTTTTTTGCCTCTGTTATTTTTTTACATTTGATTTCAATCTTGATTTTTTTCTGTTTTCCTCGTGTCGTACTCATTTCCACAGTTCAGTAAAACTGTTGTTGTGTTGATCGTTTATTGTCTTTCACCGTGTGAGGAAGCCCCCGCCTGTGCTCATATCCCCTTTTTAATGCAGTCAAAACAAAGGATGAACGTCCTGCTGCACATTTGTATGTTTTAGCTGCACAGACGTGTTCCTGCTTCTGTGACGCGCCCTGAACCTGCACAGACGTGTTTGTGCGTTCAACCACAAAATACAACAATTAAAAGGCTTCATGTATTTATTTATGTATGTGAGAAACTCTGAGACTTGTTTTATATTTCAGGATGTGATTTACAGGATTCCTCGGTGATACCTGAGAGTCTGTCCTCCCCCCAACCCACCCCATCTGTCACTCAGTCTGTCCTTGTATGGACTTCACTACAGCTGAGTCCTCCAGCTGACACACCTACTGCAGAGAGGAGGGAGGACGTTTTACAACATGTAGCGTTTCATACTTTCACAGATTTATCTGAACGGTGCAGAAACTTTATTTAAACACATGCAGGACTCACAGCAGAGATTCAGAACCTGAGATTCAAATGTTTAAATATTTAGAGACGGAAGCAGATTTCAAAGCTTTATTGATCATTGAACCGTTTTGTACACATCTGTTAACGCTGAGGTTTGCTGCTTCCTTATATGGACGTACCTGACAGCAGCCCCACGCTGCTGTCAGGTACGTCGCTGTGCAGGAACACGAGACACTTCACAGAGTTTAAGTTTAAGAGAAAATAAATGTGAAGCAGAAAGATCATCTGTGGTGAAAATCAAAAATACCTGTTTTGGTTGTTTCACACACAAACTGCCCATAAACATTCACATCATTCTGACTGTAGCTAGTTTGTAGATTCAGTCACACTAAAATCAAACGAACACTTTCTTTTTATCACCATGGATGTTACACCATAACCAGATCATCCAATGTCAAGAGACTGCACGAGATTTGGGGAGACCTAAAAGGAAGTGAACAACGTTGCATTAAAATAAGGGGAAACGTTGAGTTCTTCCTCCCCGTTACTGTTCGGATCGTGTCACCTGGCTGCAGAGCACCGATCTGTCTGCAGGGAGGCGACGCACCGGTCTGCCTTGGCACACTGATTTAGATCTTCGGTGTATTTGTCACCCTGCAGTCAGGCAGAGCCGACATTGTCCACATTCTCCGGCTGGTTCGGGCCTGTTCAGGGAGACGGAGGCGTGTCGGCCCGTCTGTGAAACCAGGCAGGCTCCTCCCTCTCAAACTGATTAACATGGAACCACACAGAGACCAAAAAAGGCCTGAAAGCTGCAGCAGAAACTTCCTGGACTGGTCGGAAAACGCAGTCTCCCTGAGAGTCATGCGTGTTCCTCATGAAGCCAAACTGCTTTTCATGAAACTCGGCATGCAGAGACTTGAAGCCGGCGGCAGGGAGATCGTTCCACACAGTGTCTGTGTGTCTGTCAGAGATGCAGCTCCGTCCTGTGCATCGAAGAATTAGCCGACAGGAAACGAAGACTTGCTGACTGACACAGATTATTACTTCAGAGCTCTGATTGCAGTTAAGTCTTAAGTATTGACAAGATTGCATCTATAAACATTGTTAGTAAATAAGTACAGAAGATCGTTATATTCACTGATTTGAGGTGAAACTTCTTCAATAAACTCTAAGCTCCTTAGATTACCATGACCTGGATGTCTGAGAGCCTGCACAGACTCTTCAAATAAGCCATTCCTCTGCAGATGATCTGTTAGCTGTTTGACAACTACTCTTTCAAGGATGTTTGATATGAAAGGAAGGTTGGAGATTGGCCTATAATTAGCTAAGACTGCTGGGTCTAGAGATGCTTTTTGAGTAAAGGTTTAACTACAGCCAGCTTGAAGGCCTGTGGTACATAGCTGATTATTAGAGATAGGTTGATCATATTTAAGATCGAAGAATTAATTAATGGCAGGACTTCTTTGAGCAGTTTTGTAGGAATGGGGTCTAAAAGACACGTTGATGATTTGGAGGAAGTAATTATTGAAGTTACCTCAGAAAGATCAATTCAATCAGAGCTGAAGAGAAACCTGAGGTTGTTCTTATTTTCTTCAATCAGTGATGAATAGTAAGATGTTCTGGCTTTGCGGAGGGCTTTGTTATAAAGCAACAAACTATTTCTCCAGGCTAAATGATGATCCTCTAAATTTGTGACACGTCATTTCCTCTCCAGATTACGAGTCATCTGCTTTAGGCTACGTGTTTGAGAATTATACCACGGAGTCAGGTACTTCTGATTAGAGACCTTAGTTTTCACTGGAGCTACAGTATCCAGAGTCGTACGTAGTGAGGAGGTGAAATTATTAACAAGATAATCGACCTCTGTTGGGGTAGCGTTCAGATAGCTGCTCTGCTCTGTGTTGGTACAGGGCATTGACGATGATAACAGTGGCTGGATTATATTCCTAAACTTAGTTACAGCGCTTTCAGAAAGACATCTACTGTGATAAAGTCTACTCTCCACTGCTGTGTAATCAATTATTGTAAATGTAAATGTTATCAGGAAATGAACAGACAGGAGAGGGTTTTCAGGAAACACTGTTAAATGTTCAGTTTCTATGCCATATGTTAAAACAAGATCTAGAGTGTGATTAAAGTGGTGGGTGCATTTTGAGAGAAGCCAATTGAGTCTAATAACAGATTAAATTCCATGTTGAGGCTGTCATTTTTAGCATCTACATGGATGTTAAAATCACCCACAATAATTATTTTTTCTGAGCTGAGCACTAAATCAGATAAAAAGTCTGAGAAATCAGACAGAAACTTTTTGGCCCTGGTGGACGATAGATGACAACAAGACTGGTTTCTGAGTTTTACAGCTGGGGAGGACGAGGCTAAGCATCAGGCTTTCAAATTAATTAAAAGTCTGTCTGGGTCTTTGGTTGATTAATAGGCTGGTGTGAAAAATTGCTGCCACACCGCCCCCTCGGCCTGTGCTTCGAGGTTTTTGGTAGTTAGAATGACTCGGGGGTAAGGATGGGTATCGTTTAGGTTTTATCCGATACCAGTACCAAACCAATACTTTTGAAATTGTTCTGGTGCTTAACCGGTGCTTAAAGAATGGAGAACACAAAATTTGTCCTAAAACCTCTCATGTTCAGCTTTTTTTTTGTAAAAAGATAACAATGTTAGCCTTTTTTTGCAGCTATAGGGCATATATGGTATCACTCTTGGTTGGAAGCAGTGCTTAATCAATCGAAAAAACACAAACTTTGTCCAAAAAGTTCTCATGTTTAACTGTTTTCCACTTTTTCTTTGGTCATTTTAGCCTTTTTGTCCAGGGTGAAGGGAGTATCTGCCATCAAACAAGAAGACAGCCGCATGTAACTACAACGGTGTTTGCTAGTTCACCTTACATGCATTAATGTAATAACGTGGTTAACGTTATTAACGTTAACAACATTAAGCTACTCACGCAGAGAAGAAATGGGAGTTATACGTTAGATGTTGACTACCGTGCAGCTTTTCCGCAACCATAAAAGTAAAAAAGTTAAATGAGCTATTTAGCCGCGTGTAATTTCAACTAAATCCAGGAGCGTGTTATAGTGTATAACTTAAACATAGAAGAAATGTGACTTTCCAGAAACACAGCAGAATTGCTGGGTTCTTCGCTGTCCCGCTGCATGTTGTTGTTGTGGTGCTGCAACTTCTATTGACAGACAATTGGTAGTCTACAGTGGGATTCAGCGCTCTGTTATTGGGCCAGAGTCTACATTGTCTACAGTCACCATTGACTCCGAGCCTATGAAAAGACATAACTGTCTACAGTCACTGTACACTTTGCGTGACTGTAGACACGACTTCTGAGCCAACTGGAGGAGCTGTCATACCCCGACACAAAGCCCCACCACTTCCCAGCTTTCAACTCCACACTCAACAGTTTCCTTGTTTCATATACTGATTTAATCACAGTGATTTAAGTAAAGCTTATTTAATTCTGTTACATAAAAGAAAGAGGAATTTGCTGACCTTGGCCCATGAGAAGTCCATAATAAACAACTTCGATATGCATGAATCTGTAAGAGGTTTTTGAAAGGGAACCAGGAGACTGTTGTCGTAGACTGAATTGAGGAGAAAGGATAGTGGAGAAGTTCAGCTGCAAAGAAAATAAGCTTAAAACAAGACAAAATCTGTTGTGTTCAACAAATGAATTTGAGAATTGTGGGAAGAGACATGGCAAACTGTTTTTTATTACTATGCCAACCCTCTTTAGTATTGTAAATACTGGCTATATTAGTCTAATAACAGATTAAATGCCATATTGAGGCTGTCATTTTTAGCATCTACATGGATGTTAAAAAAAGCCAACTCAGACCACAAAAGAAACATCGAGTCCCACCTGTCCAGCAACAACACACGGGAGGTGTGGCAGGGAATGCAAGACATCATCAATCACAGAGGCAGCACTGCGAAAACAGAAAACCTGAGTGTGCAGCTGGCAGAGGAAATAAACAGCTTCTTCGCCCGCTTTGAAACACCACAACAGCAGCACTCATCTGCCTCAGCCCTGCTCCCATCCTCACCTGGTTCCTGCACCGCTCCACTCACTGTAACGGAGCACGATGTCAGACGTGTGCTCCTAGCAGTGAACCCCAGGAAGGCGGCTGGTCCAGACGAAGTACCTGGCAAGGTACTAAGAGCATGCGCACACCAGCTCACCCTCATCTTCACCAGACTCTTCAACCTCTCACTGGATCAGGCAGCCATCCCATCCTGTCTAAAATCAGCCACAATCATCCCAGTGCCGAAGAAGTCTCCCATCTCCAGCCTGAATGATTACCGCCCTGTGGCCCTCACACCGGTAATCATGAAATGCTTTGAGAGACTAGTCCTTCAGCACATCAAGGATTACCTCCCCCCAGAACTTTACCCCTACCAGTTTGCATACCGCGCAAACAGATCCAGAGAAGACGCCATCGCCACAGCCCTCCACACTGTGCTGAGTCACCTAGAGCAGCGGCAGAGCTACGTCCGAATGCTCTTTGTGGACTACAGCTCAGCCTTTAATACAATCATCCCGGACATCCTCATCACCAAACTGCTCACTCTTGGCCTCCCTCCTCTCACATGTGCCTGGATAAAGGACTTTCTCACAAACCGGCCCCAGACTGTAAGACTCGGCATCTCTCATCTCTCCTCCACTCGCACACTGAGCACCGGCTCCCCACAGGGCTGTGTGCTGAGCCCCCTCCTGTATTCTCTCTACACCCACGACTGCAGTCTGACCCACAACAACACTCTCATCATCAAGTTTGCTGATGACACCACGGTAGTCGGACTCAAAAGGGACTCTCAAAGGGAGACGAGGCAGACTACAGAGAGGAAGTCCGGAAGCTGGCAATCTGGCACTGAACACTAAGAAAACCAAAGAGCTCATTGTTGACTTCAGGAGACACAGCACTGACTTGGCCCCCCCTTTACATCAACGGGGATTGTGTGGAGACTGTCCACACCATTTGGTTCCTTGGTGTCCTCATCTCTGCTGACATCTCCTGAACAGACAACATCTCAGCGGTCGTCAAGAAGGCCCAACAGCGGCTGCACTTCCTGAGAGTCCTCAGGAAGTACAAGCTGAACTCCAACCTGCTGCTGACCTTCTACCGCTCGTCCATTGAGAGCCTGCTAACTTACTGCATCACGGTATGGTATGGCAGCTGCACCAAGGCGGATAGAGTGAGGCTTCAGAGTGTGGTCAAGACAGCACAGAAGGTCATCGGCTGCCCTCTCCCCTCCCTGATGGACATTTATTCCTCCCGCTGCCTCAGCAGAGCAGCAAACATTATCAAGGACAGCTCCCACCCTGGTTTCAACATGTTCAGCCTGCTTCCCTCAGGGAAGCGCTACAGATGCATCAGCACAAAAACCCACAGACTCAAAATCAGTTTCTTCCCCAAAGACACAACCACCCTGAACTCACACATGCACCGATAACACAGCCCCCCCCCCCCCTTTTTTTTTCTTCCCACTTCCTCTGTGGACCACCACTGTGCAATACCAATTCTATGTGCAATAACTCAACTGTATATACACAACACTATTTATAACAGATTACTTTTTTTTTTTTTTTTTTTTTTAAACAGCTTGTATATTTGTACATTTATACGTACACGTCCTTTACCATCAGAAATTGCTTCACCCAAGAGTTAAGAGGCGCAGAATCATCGACAACGATAACCACATCCCCAGGAATGAAGTTCCGTCCGATTCTCTGCCACTTCTGACGCTCTTGAAGCTGGGGCAGGTACTCCTTAACCCAGTGCTTCCAGAACAGGTCAGACGTGTACTGTACTTGCCTCCATCGACGTCGTCCATACACGTCCCCCTTCTGAAACACTCCTGGTTGTATCAATGGCTTGGTCTTAAGCAGCAACAGATGGTTAGGAGTCAAGGCCTCCAAATCATTAGGCTCAGTAGAGGCTTTGGTTATTGGTCTACTGTTCACAATAGCCTCTGCCTCACAAAGAACTGTACAAAGGCCTTCTTCATCTAAATTCTGCACCTTCAAAATGGAATTTAACACCTTCCTGACAGACCTTATGAGACGTTCCCAAACACCGCCATGATGGGAACCAGCAGGAGGATTAAAAATCCACTTTATGCCCTTTTGCAGCAGCATCTCATGAATCTGTGCCCGATTCCATCCTTCCACTGCCTCTTTCAACTCACGTTCACCACCCACAAAGTTCACAGAGCACACTTCTTCCAGTGTAATCTCCTGGTCCAGTATTATGTCATTTCCTCTGGGAATATTCCTGTCCTGTTGCTGTTGGTTGCCACCAAACATGAACCCAAAGTCACCAAAGAAACTGGAGAAGATATCGCTGTGAAAGCTGTGGTGACCCTCTTTGAGCCCGTACTCTCCATACCGTTTCCTTTTCTCCTTATCTGAGAGGACCTCATAGGCTGCCCCCAAGTCTGCGAACTTGTCAAGGGCTTGCGGGTTGTCTTGATTTCTGTCGTGGTGTAACTGCAAAGCCAGCTTTCTGTAGGCCTTCTTGATGTCCCTGATCTATGCACTCTTGTGTTCATTTGCATCAACAGCATTAACTAAAACGGCCATTTTAATCTCTGGATCATTTAAAGAGATCTTTCCAAAATCAAGGTTCACTGGCCAATTAATTTCTGGTTCAGCAAGAAACTTTGGCCCTGACAACCAGGAATCATCCTTGACAAACTTCCGTTTAAGGCTCATAGCTCGCTGTTCTACAGCCTTCCTATTATTTGGCATGTTTACCTGATTGCACCTAAAAGGTAAACCAATGGTGTAATGACCATCAACCAACTTAACAGAGTCCATCACTGACTTCATAAACTGCTGATCTTCTCTAGACAAAGCAAACTGCTCATCCTGAATACATTCTGGAAAATCAGCCTTCATTTGACGTTCCCACAGCTCATCCAATCTTGCCACGGAAATCCTATTGACACTCACATCAAAAATGTCAGTCTTACAATCCTCTCTGAGAGGACCATTCACCGTCCAACCCAGCATAGTTTTTACTGCATAGGGACCTCCATCCTGACTTCTAACAACATCCCATGGCTCTAAAGCCTTGGGCACATTGGTCCCGATCAACAGGTCTACCCCGGAATTTATCTCCAGTGTCTTAATATAGCGCAAATGTGGCCATCTATCGAGATCTTCCTGTCGGGGAATATTACATCGAAGAACAGGCATGCTTTTCTGAGTAAATAAGTCGGGCAATTCACAGTAGTGATCTAAATCCAAACCAGCTACTTCCAAATCTGAAACAACATAACTACTGACCATTTTCTCCTGACCCATGGTCCGCAACAGAATGCCAGTTTTCCTTCCTGAAAGATTCAGCCTATTCATGAGCCCTTCAGTACAAAATGAAGCTGAACTCCCAGGATCTAGAAAAGCATAGGTTATCAGTGACTGACTACCTTTCTTAGATTTCACTCTAACTGGTATTACGGATAGAGCACTATTTCACCCACCGGCCCCAGTAACACCACTGCTTTGCACTGCACATGAAGGACCTTCATCTGGTGGTTCTCCCCCTCCTATAGTTTGCACTGAAACACTTTCCCTCTGCTTGGAGTGGATATGTAAGAGTGTGGGGTGTTTCTGATTACAGACTTTACACAAGAGACGTTTCCTACAGTCCTTGCTTCTGTGCCCAATGCGCAGACAACCAAAACACACCATTCTCTTTCAAAAAAGATAATCTTTCACAGTGCAACTTTCTTTCAAACAAAGTACACCAATCCAACATATGCCCTGCTCCACAAAACAAACAAACCTTGGTCACCACTGAACCACTCTCTTGCCTCAACACTGGCTCAATCTTCCCTTCCACCTTGGCCACTGTAGTAGCAAAACTACTCCTCTTAGCCTTAGGGTAATACTGAGACTTACCATTCCTCGCCTCTTTTCTGATGGCTGCTGGAGGATCCTGTATATCTCCAAACAATGGGTCACTTGCGATCTTAACTTGCCTCTCTACAAACTCAACAACATCGCTAAAAACCACTTTACGTTGAAACCTCTCCTGCAAATCGCAGACAACATTCCTCCACTTATCCCTGAGCTTATAAGGCAACTTTTTTATAACTGTTTGCATATTAGCAGAGACATCAAACTCATGCAAGGACTCAACGTCCCCCATTGCATTACAACATTGCCTTAATAAAAACCCATATTCCTGCAAAGCCTTCACATCATCAGATTTTATAGGTGGCCATTTACTGACCCTTTCAATGTAGGCAGCAGCAATTTTCAGCGAATTGCCAAAGTTCTCCTGGAGCAAAGATTTAGCTTTAGCATATCCATACTCAGCAGGCATATACTGACAGCTTCTGACCATTTCTCTTGGATGGCCTGTAGTATATTGCTCGAGAAAATATAAACAATCCTTAGCACTGTGAGCTTGACTCTCCACCATGTGCTCAAAAGCTCTCATAAATGTTTGATATTGCAAAGGATCACCATCAAATAACTGAATGTCACGCCTTGGTAACAAAAACAGACACTGCTGCTCAGCCAATAAAGTTGTCATTTCATTTTGTTTCTTCAAAACTGTGACCAGATGATCATGACCCTCACTACCTTACACTGTATGTGTAAGAGGTTTTGATTGTGCGTGAGACTGCAACATCATCCGAGTAGTTGAAACTGCACCTGGAAATACTTGATATAACTTCGTCTCTGACTGTTCCAACGAAACGACCTCGGGCTGAGAAATATTTTTAACCTTGGGCCTCACATCCAATACATGTGCTTGATGATCACTTGCATCAACACCCTGATATGGTCGCTCTGGTAACACAGGTTTGAACGTCGGAGCATTAGGATTTAAAACGCCTAAACACCCCTGCTCTTGTTCTAAATACGAATTCATTCCATCAGATTTACCATTAACAGCATGTGACAGGTGTGACCTTAGTCTGGGAACCGCCCCTGGTGGGCGGAGCTTGTCTTTGCTCCTTTTATAAGCTCAGGTGTGGGCAATTAGGCATACCTCAGCAAACCTGAAGCTGCCAGTGCTTGGTCCCAGTTGGGCAAGTTTGTGTTTTTAACTTCTTTCCATGAAAGTTTGATGCGGGTCCCTCTAAACTCTGTCAGAACGGTGGGAAACATTGCGTTCCAGTCAGAACAGTGTAGTGGACTTCACCGCCACTGACCCACATTTATTAGGGTGTGACGTGGACAGAGTACCGAGCTGCTGCTTTGCCCAGTGGATTTCTGGCTGCGGGCACAGGACCCGACACATCAGTGTGTTTTAATTTGTTTTATTCTGATGTAATTTTGACTGCTGCGGCTGTCGATTTTATTTGTTTCTTGTTTTATTTTTCTGTATCAGTAGGCACCATAGAGATTGATTCTTTTAGTATTTTAACCCTTTTTTTTTATACATATATATTGTCGCAGACGGTGAAGGCGCTGCAGGGAAAACAAATCCCTTTTTTGTCTCACCGCTGTTGCATGCCAAGCGGTGGGCCTGAGTGAAGACGGCACTGAAGATTTGTCTTTTTTTTAATAGAGTTTTACCCATTTGGGGTGATGTGAGTTGCCGTCCTTTATTAACCGGTGAATTATGTCAATTTGTTCTTAAACGGTTCCCCGCAGCGCTTGTCCCGTCTCACGGGCAATCATACAGTTTTATTGGTTTTAATAAGGTAAAGTTTTTAATTGTTTTTAGGTGCCGCTGTTACCCTGTTACTTTTATTTTGTATTAAAAATTAAATTCTTTTTAACTGACTGTGCGCCTACGGCTCTGTCCTATTTTAAATAGGGACCTACCACGGGTCACAAGCACTTGAGACTCGGGACATTTCAGAAGCTTTTAAAACATTCACCTTTGCTGCTGACGCTACTATTTCCGTTTCTAAGTCAAGCAGCTCCTTTCTTTTCTTAAGCTGTATTTCTTGTTCTTCCAAAGCATGCCTTTCTTTCAACAACCTCTGTCGAACAAGAAGGGCAGCCATGTCAGCCTCTGCCATTATGTGTGCTGACAAGGCAGATGAAACCATGGAGCTACTGAGTGATGATTTGCTTTTCCTACAACTTCTGTTTCCAACATTAGAGATGCTATCACTTGGATTAACATCATCTATCACAGCACCTTTACTAACATTCCCGGTGTGCCTAGAAGCACCAGAACCCTTTCCAGCAGGTAATACATCAGAGGACTCAACAACAGGTGGATTTAACTGTGGCAAATCAAGCTCAGACACCAGATTTTTACTCTGAGGGTTTCCCTTTGTATCATGAAGCCATTTCTTTATCTCTTCCATAAACTCAGTATTATGTCCTCGCACACTTATAAACCAAGCAGTTTGTTTTTCTTGCTCTTCTTGAGGAAGCAAAGGAAGCAAGGTTTCATGCAGATGAGTTGCCTCATTAAGCAACACAGACAAACTCTCCAAGTGAGCCTGAACAGTGGAACCATTATCTTCAGATTGCTTTAATTCTTTAATAACCTTTATGACCTTTTTAATTTTATTAATCTTAGTGTGACGTTCTGTTTGCAGCCTTTCAATCTGATTCTCCAAAGCCTTAGCAGTCGGTTTCGGCTGTCTTTTCTTTCCATCCACATCACCACATTGTCTTAATTGGTGTGTCTCCATTTTTCTTCAAAACATTACAAAATCCAAACTCTGAACTGCACCTATGCCACACAGCTTCATTCCAACACATCAACTTGATGACATTCCCTTCAATAAACCTTGGACACACAATTAACAGGAGCAATATCCCCCACTATCTGCCTATTAAACCTAACTAACTCAACCTAGTCTTCCGTACATACTAGCGGTGGGTATTTATGTACCTCCATACCGTCAGCTGTGAGGAAGACAAACTGTCTTAAACACAAACTGCGGCGGTACTCCCAAGCCAATGGCTTCAGCCGCCTGATGCACAATAACTAGAAATTAAATCAGTACAACGCCTAGTGCAGCTGTACTGCTGAAACCTAACAGGGGAACAAGACTCCTGAAAGAAATCTGTTTTGTGTAGCCAAAGGCTTAATCTAAAAGCTGGGTGGACAAAGGCAACAGCAAACTATAAAACTCTCACCAATAAAACTCATCTATATCTATCTATCTATTCTCCAATAAAACCTACAAACTTTTCTGTTGACAAGTTGTTGCGGCTCCTCCAACCTATGGCCGCGGCAGGCTAAACATGAGGACACAGATGACGCGCAACAATGAACACATAAAATACACTTCTGTACCATTTGCTCCTTTTATTCCACATGCAACTGTCCAATATACAAATCAGTGCCTGGGATTAACTATTAAACAAATGCACAGACCACAAACAAATAACTGCAACTCACCAATAACTGCACTAACTACTATGCCAAATTACAACATTGGCCTATGGCATCAATTAGTGCACAAATATACAAAAACCATCAAGTTCCAGTTAAAATACATCCAAATCATTCAAGCTGCGCTCAAGCTGCGATCAAGCTGCGGTCAACAGAAAGTTCTGCCTCATGCTCACCCTACCTTTCTGCTCATCAACATCAAGTGCTGTGAACAGGTGAGTGCAACCACATTTATTATCTACCACACCCATGAGACACGCCCCACACCCGTGCACCAATACAGTGAGTCCATTTAAACCAACCCACTTAATCAAAAAGGAACAACTCATATGGCTCCTACACACGGCATCTCCGCACAAAGACAGACGTGACGAAAAGGCAAAAAAAAGTACGAGGAAAAAATCAAAGGAGTGAAAGGGTCAGACCCATACGAGCATACGGAGTGGAATAAGTACTGCCCAACTTTCATCACGCACATATTTATTATTCTATGGTCCTACATGTGAGTGCATACACTCACAAGATGTTTAGTAACTTCAGATGCCTGCAACAAGCCCAGGTCCAGTTTACTTTGGTGATTTGGACCATCTCACAGCTGTTTTTTTTCCCTTTATCTCCTGTACAGGCCAACACAATCTATTTGTTGTTTCAGGTTGTAGTGTTACACAACATTTTCACATTTAACAGAAATAAAATGAGTGTTTCGTAATTCATTCATTTTATTGTCTTTATTTATAACTGGCATTATTGTTTCATTCTATTAGAGAATCTTACAGGAAAGAGGCAGAATTGTATTCAATTGTGCTTTATTAGCTGCTTCGGTGAAAAACAAATCAACAATGCAAAAACAACAACAACAACAACAACAACAACATTGCAAAACAACCTACTGGAAAACAGTTATTCATCACTTGATTGCTTCAATACAATGTTTGTGCACATATATGCAGGACGTTTTGTGGCTGTTTTGATATCGCTCTCTCTCTCTTAACCGATCAAATCTGGCTGTGGTAGCAGCTTTAAACTCGGTCTGACCCAGGCTGATAGAGGGGCCCAGTCTGGATCGCATTCCAGCATTTTGTCGGCTGGTTTTCCTACAAGCCCGCAAAGCCACAGTGAACAAAGCAGCATAGCGCAACGAATTCAATTCAAATCATTATAAGACTTATTTGTAACCTACATCAACAATTATATTATGATAAATTACGTAATAACTACAACAGAAGACTGATCTTTGTGGAAATGCTTGGAGCAGACTAACATGTGAGCTGGAGTGTTCTGGGACGTTATATTTGGTCTTCGAATGGCTGCAATCCAGGCCATCCGTCGGCTCTTTGTTACTTTGGAAACATGGCTTGAACAATTTCTTTTCCACGACGTAATCAGATAAAAAACAATCTCTTTACCCGTCAGCTTCCCGTGGCTGTCATACGATTAAAATCACGCCAATCCTGCACAGAAAATTCAATAAATGTTTTACTTTATTATTAAAGACATTTTATAAACTGATTTTGGGTGTGTACCACAAGAGCTCACATAAGAGCTCACATAAGCCCAACTGAAGAGCTTCATTAACTATGCATGATCCAGCAAAAACCTCCAAGAAGGGCTCCAAGAAAGCTGTCTCTAAGGGGGGTCTCCAAGAGCGCCAAGATGAGGAGGAGAAGGACGGACAGTGATTATTTCATCATATTTGAAAATAAAAAATCTTCCCACAAAAGTGAGGAAGAGACATATGTTTCAACTTTTTACTGTAATTTGGAGATTAAAAAAAAGTTGAAGTCATTTACGGAAAACTTCTGTACTTGCTTAATCCTAGATCTGAAATACAGCTTTAAAAACAAATAATAGAACCTTGAAATCGACTGTGTATTTAACTGGAAGCCAATGTAAAGATCCAAATATCTGAGTAATACATTCTGTTTTTGGTACCCGTCAGGAACCTTGCAGCTGCATTTGCAGAACAAGTTGCAGGCAGGATAGGCTTGACCGGCAGATGCTTGAATAAAGAGAATTACAGTAATTTAGACGTGATCAAATGGAAGCATGAATAACTGTTTTCTAGACCTTAGATGATAAGATAATTTTGAGTTCAGAGATGGGAAAAACACTGGACATACAACTCCCATTAAAATAATCTGCACGCCCCACTGCACTCCAGGAGGAGGGAGGGGTTACTCCAGTAAATGCTTTCACTTTCATTCTTTCTGGTCGGCTCGCAAACACAATTTTAAGCTACCACGGTAAATAAAATCGAATGCAGTCTGACCGCAGTTAAATCAGTGAAAAGCCTATCACCGCTCAAACTCAGGTAAGTGCTTGTTCAGACATCTATAAGTTATAAAATGACTGAGCTGAAAACGCCTTAGGGCTCTTTAACAGACAGAAATACATTTGGACCCACCATCAGTTCACATTTAAGAAACTTCCTGTGACTTCGACGTGATTTGTCGTTTCAGCAAGTATTTGCAAGAGATTTGAGGAGAAAACGGACCACACCCGTAAATGTTTCTTGCTGTAAAAGAAATTCAATGGATTTTGTTTCAACATATTTTTTAAAACGTCAATAAACATCAGCCGTGTCCATCGTTTTCTGACAAATGTTCTTCGTAGTCGTATATTAAAGATCGGTAACATTTAAGATCAGCAATGATTCCACCATTTCAGGATCAGTGATGGGAATAACAGCGTTACTAACGGCTTTACTTTCTTCAGTAACGATTAATCTAACTAATTACTATTCCTAACGTTACAACGCTGTTACTGTTACTAACAAGAAAATGTGGTCCGTTACTATTTTTTAACAAACAGACGGTTGAAGCTGTGTTCAGCTTACTGCAGTTTATATCAGATGCAGCAAGTAGCTGTAAGTAATCTGGGCGCTACAGCTTTAAGCAGCTGCGCGCTCCCGCGGACGGTGATCACTTTCTGCCCGACGATCACTTTTTGGCAAAATACCTGGAGCTCAGGGGGCAAAACAATCGCATGAGTGCTGCTGTTTGACTGAGGAAGAATAAAGTAGTAGTGATGGGTCGTTCGCGAACGAAATGGCTCTTAGAGCCGACTCTTTGAAGTGAACGACGCGAGCTGGCTCCTTATTGGGAGTCGTGAGGTTTTTTTTTTTTCTTTCTCTCACCCTCTCTCTCGCCCTTTTTTCCACTAAACTCCGCACGCGCGGCCTGTACTTTGCGCTGGGCAGAGGGGGGAGGGGCGTTAGTTACACTGGCAGTAGCACAGGAACAGAGCCAGAGAGAAAGAGAGCGAGGGACAACTTCACATTAGAAAGGTATAGTAATCATCCACTATTTTTAGTTGCAGATGATAAAGGATTCAGAAATCATGCAGGCCCATATAAAATAGAATGTGCATCTTCTTTTTGTTTTAATATTTTAATTTATATTTAATTGTGTTGTGGTTTGCAGTGTTTTGTGTTGTTTCACGTTAAATTTGTTTAAAAGGAAAAAGCTGAACATTTAAATAGTTAAAAATCTAAAATGTAAATAGTTGTTTTTTGTATTATATGATTTATTTATTACATTTTATGTGGAGTGAATAAATAAAGTATATTTATGGTGGCCCTTAGAGACAAAGGAGTACAAACTCCAAAACACGTACAAACTCCTAAGCATGTACAAACTCCAAAATGCGTAAAAACTCCAAAACACGTAAAAACTCAGAAGCACGTACAAACTCCAAAACACGTAAAAACTCAGAATCACGTACAAAAGACAACAGAAGTGCTCCAGGATGCTAGGGCGCAGTGTTGAGCTTTTGTTTCCTAGTGGCTACACAAGCCAGGAAGTATCAACAACCGGATTTGGTGTGTGGTAGTAACAGGTAAATTTTTTTTTTTTTAAATTATTTGAATAAATATGAGTGCTTGTCTATAAATACACAAACAATACACACATGCCTTCAATTGTGTAATTTAAGTGATCTAGTAGCTCTGTTTTGGAAGTTCAGTAAACGCTAGAAATGTGTTTTGGAGTTTGTACATGCTTTGTCTCTAGGGGCCATACATAAACATATATAAATAAAACCACTTTTTTTAACATTAGTAATTCCTTCTCTGCATAATTTTATATTATTGTTAATGATTAAATAATTAAAGCAACAAAACAACCTGAAGAGCCGGTTCGGAGCCGAAAGAGCCGGCTCTTTTTAGTGAGCCGAGCCGAAAGAGCCGGATCTCTAAAAAGAGCCGGAAATCCCATCACTATAAAGTAGTCGTTGTAAGACAATCACATGACCACTTAAAGACAAAGCAACAAGGTGACATATACCAGTTTATAAACTGTGTTGATCGGCCAGTAAAACCAGAGTCATGATAAACAAGATATACGCGGCGTTTTTTCCTCAATAGTTTCGTCACGTTTACTGTCTAAGGACAACGCAGCGAGACCTCTCTGCTTATGAGCGAAAAAAGTTTAGGAAGAAGGGGAAGTTTTAGGAGTCACAACGAGAGAGAGAGAGAGAGAGAGAGAGAGAGAGAGAGAGCAGAAAAAGAGAGAGAGCGAGTTTTGAGATTTGTGACGGTTAGTGTGTTCTGAGTGTGTAGTTAGTGTGTTGTGTTGTGGATAGTTTTATGTTGTGTGTCAGAACAATGAGGTGACTGCTGTCTGCAGGTATCAGGCTGTGATGTTCTCCTTTATAGTGGACAGACATTATGTTTTTGGAGTGGCACAAATAATTTGTGGCATCTTATTGAAGAACAGCTGATTGTTCTGTAAATAGTTTGAAGAAATTGTTTTAAGAAAAAAGGTAAATGGCTGCAAATAACTTTGTTGTTTGCAAACCCTGTGCGTCTGATGTTATAATTGACAATTTATATTTGTTATGAAATATGATTCATTAAACATGTTTGTGGTTGTTACAGTAAAAAATATAACTTATTCTACTCGGATTTTATGTTTTTTGTCTGATTTTAGATCAATTGTGTTAATTCAGTATGTCAAAATGAAAACACAACTGTAAATTCAGACGTGTGAGGTTGTGCTGAAAACAATGATACCAAACAAGTCAAATAAACAGTTTTTAAAGGTGAAATGTAGAGGAAACATCAAAAGTAGTTACAAATGGCCAATTAAAGCTGCAAACAGCGTTATGAGGGCCCTCGCACCCTGGCGCGTCGAGCCACGCCCAACACCTACAACCAGCACGTCCGATCTGATGTCACATTGATGGAATTCATGCATTTAACCACCAGCTAACATTTCATCTCATTCAATCATGATTATAGTCGTCCCACTAGGTGGCGCTCTAACCATTACTGACAAATGGCATAACAAACATTTCCGAGCTTGAGTCTCATCACACCTGAGACCTTTGGGAGAAACTGGACATTGTGTCATTGAGTGACAGCAGATTACTGCTTTTTGGCGAGTGATTGAAACTCCACATACCGCATGACCACCCTGTTTCCCTGAACGTAAAAAGCTTCGCAATTTAACATCACAAAGGTCTTTAGATTCCACGCAATGGAGATCGGGTCAATCTGATGAAATCCTTTGGAGGAGTTCGTCAAAGTACGGTGCCTGAAAAGAGGGGAAAATGTCGCCAAAATTACACATTAATTTTAAAATGGCTGACTTCCTGTTGGATTTAGGATATTGCTCCAAGAGACTTTTTTGTACATCTTGATATCTTCCATAAGCTTACCAGGTTTCAGACTCATAGATAAAACACAGAGAAGGGGTTGTTGTTTTGAAATTTTGTAGGGGGCGCTGCGGAGCCATTTTGCGCTATTCAAGGAAAGTGATCACATAACAACAAAACCTTCATCACATTGAAGCTGTGGGCCAAATTTCAAGACTTTTTAAACTTTCCAAGCCCCTCAAAAGCTACTTCTTTTTTCATGGTGAACCGCGTTGCCACCAGGGTGCGCCGTTCAGTTTAAAGTCACAATTTTCGCACTGAAGCATCATGAGAGACTGACGGGGATATTCACCGCTTTTGAGGTGGCCACAATGAACCTGTGAAAATCAGTACAACAAAGTGAAAGACGTGACATTTCCTGTTGCCACTAGGTGGCGCTCTGCGTATTCCTAACAATGGGCACATCAATCTGTTCAGGGCAGGTCTGACATCACGCCTATAAAGTCTGGTACTGATCAGATTGGATTTCATTGAGTTACACTAATTTGTTTCTTCTTGGCGAGACATCAAAGTTCGCCATGCTGCAGGGGTCACACCCTTTGGCAAAAAGTCACAGTTTTCACTGTAACCCAAGATTAACTCCTTAAGGCTTTCCTGGAGAAATTTGAGGCTGCAGATGTCACCCATCACAATACTGTACCCCAAAGTGTAAAACATGACATTTCCTGTTCCCACTAGGTTGCGCTGTCCCTGATGTCAAATAGGGCAGTTGAAATATGTTCAACTCAACTCATGAAATTTTGCACACATGCCAGGTCTGGTGAAAAATTTTGTATTTTAATGGTTTTACATATGAGCACTGGGAAATGGCTCTAGAGCGCCACCTATGCCTTGTTAAATGCAGCCCTATGACCACATGGTTTGAGCTACATGTATGAAATCTGGCACACATGTGTACCATGCCAAGACGAACAAAAAAGTCTGTGGGCCCATTGACACAAACCCAACAGGAAGTCCACAATTTAGAAGTGAAGGTGACATTTTGGCTCTAATTTTGCCATTTCCATGACTCGAACTTTTTCGAACTCCTCCTTGGGATTTGGTCGTATAAGCTTCATCTTTGGTCAGCGTCAACTACACACCTGGGCCATGTTAAATTGCGGAGCTTTTGAGTTTTTGCGATACGGTGAGGCCGTGGCGCCGCGGCGAATTTCAATGACTCGCCATGAAAATCTTATTGCCTTTCATTCTGTCATACATTGTCCGATCTGGACCAAAGAGCACACATATGATAAGGCTCCACCCCTGAACATATTTCAACTGCCATATTTGACATCAGGGACAGCGCCACCTAGTGGGAATGTGATGAAGGTTTTGTTGTTATGTGATCACTTTCATTGAATAGCGCAAAATGGCTCCACAGCGCCCCCTACAAAATTTCAAATCATCAGCCCCTGCTCTGTGTTTTATCTATGAGTCTGAAACCTGGTAAGCTTATGGAAGATATCAAGATGTACAAAAAAGTCTCTTGGAGCAATATCCCAATTCCAACAGGAAGTCAGCCATTTTAAAATTAATGTGTAATTTTGGCAACATATTCCCCTCTTTTCAGGCACCGTACTTTGACGAACTCCTCCAAGGGATTTCGTCAGATTGACACGATCTGCAGTGCGTGGAATCTAAAGACCTTTGTGATGTTAAATTGCGAAGCTTTTTACATTCAGGGAAACGGGGTGGTCATGGCGGCACATGGAGTTTCAATCACTCGCCAAAAAGCAGTAATCTGCTGTCACTCAAAAACACAATGTCCAATCTCTCCCAAAGGTCGCAGGCATGATAGGACTTGACATTGGAAATGGTTGTTATGCCATTTGTCAGTAATGGTTAGAGCGCCACCTAGTGGGACAACTATAATCATGGTTGAACAAGATGAAATATTAGCTGGTGGTTAAATGCATGAATTCCATCAATGTGACATCAGATCGGACGTGCTGGTTGTAGGTGTTGGGCGTGGCTCGACGCGCCGGGGTGCGAGGGCCCTCATAACGCTGCTTGCAGATTTAATTTTTATTGTTTTCTTGTAACAAAACACCCCCACTATCCTTGCGCACATATTGAAGTGAAACTTCATTTCAAAAAGGGCAGCTAAACAAATACATTCATTTGTGATCACTGGATGTAATAGTGGCAAGTATTGGGTATAAAGGACAGTATCCTAATGCATCCTAATGTTTTTTGTTTTGTTGTTTTTTCAACAGATGAATGAATCTCTGGTGTTTTTAACAGTTTAACATTATGGAGACTGCAGCACCTGGTAAGTTAAGTCAGATTTTATCCGTCTGGCCTCTCGCATAATAGACTACACCAAGTCTTAAAAACTGTTCACATAACTTAAATCTAGTCTGTGATAAGTTCAAAGCAAAAATGTGTACATATGAAATAACCACTAGCTGTATCAAAGCTAGGCTACATCTATTACTTTTATTTATTCATAAAAAGAAGCCTTTTTATTTAGTTTTTCTCAAATTTAGTTTTTTTCTACAAACTGCACATTTAAATTTTAAATCCTGTATTTTATAATTCTATTATGTCTCTCTGACTTGAGTAGTTGTGTTAAGATTGTTGCCAGTGGAATAAGCTTGAATGCCAGACTTTTATAGAGTTTATAAATGCAGCACTTGAGAGCGTGAATGTGAATGAAATACAGTTCTGTATACATCTATTCCATCTATGCTCTAGTTCAGAAGGCAGTTTGTGTTTGGTAACTGACAACAAACCCCAGAAGAAGACTAAGATAATACACCTTAATGTAAAACGCCAAACAGTCACAACTGCAGTATCCTGTTTTAGCTTTAGTGAAAATATGCAAAATTGCAAAACATAAACCACATAATCCTCAATTCAGGAGCAGAAAAATTGTAGCTGATGTTGTAACTGAGTCTCGAAACAAGATGAGCTGATATTGTGGCATGTTATTCCAAGCTGACCACATCTAACCATTAAAAGTAACAGACTTTGAAGATAACGTGCACAGAGTGCTGACACTGTAGAGTTAAAATGTAATGAGAGTTCAAACTAAAACTGATGTACACATTGAAGATTATTAGTTATGTGTTAAAATTAGCAGTTCATCAGTGAATGCTATAAATGTTTAATCAGTATAGGTTGTGTGTCATTGTACAGAATGGTGCATATCATTTTAATGCTGAGTTGTGCCATAATAGTTAACCGTAATCAGAAGAAGAGACTGACATCTAGGTAGTAGATTGTAAGAGGTGGAGTTTATTTGATGGTACATGGAGATATGGCATAGTGTAGGAGGAGGTGGACAGGTGATATGGTGTGGTTTCTGCAATCAGGAAAAGAAAATACATTAGAACATCAATACAGATTAAAGGGTAATATAGTTGGCTGCGAATTCCTCCACAACAACTCTGCTAAGGCTGCATCAATCTGATAACGCTTCTTAACAACGTTCATGTTTATTAAAGCACTACCCAAAATGGGCCACAAGATGACACTCCAATACAGGGATGAAATATTTATATTGAGGCAGTTAGTTAGCAGTTTGGCCCCTACTTCGCCACTATGTAATACAACAATATTACAGCGTACAAAGTCACATGAATTGGTAAAACAAGTAGGAACAAATAAAGCTGGAACAAGGCCAGAAACTATCAAATAACTGCCCCACCACAGCTATTGCTACTAGCACATATGCCCAAGATAGCTAGAGTCAATACACATAAAGTACGCATCGTAAACATGGAACATGAATGTTTATTTGGCGCACAGCATTCACAATAAACACAGGATGGGCTATTTGCTTTTATTCTGAGCAGCTCTCTCCTGCATTGTTAGCCCAGGAATGCAGTCAGGCTATCTAGCTCAGGAGTTCCATGAATCCCATGACTACAAGGAGGCTGCTGGGTAATGAAGTTCACGTTAACACAGACTTTTTCTACAGTCATGTTTGATTTAGGTATCTGTATTACAGATTATATGTAACACAGCAAAAGGAAAGCATGAATGTGTAGGTTTATGTGTCTTTACAGTTACAGGTGAACATCTCAAGCGCAGCAGCAGTTGTGAAATTCTGCCACCTGACAGTGAGTCAAACTGAACCAAGTTAAATTATACTATTTTACTTTGTTTTAGATGGGTACTTTGAAAGGTATAAAAATTAATGTTTGTGTACTAGCTGACCTAACTTTTAATGTTTCACATTTAATTATGTTCATCTTCATTGTTTCATTGCTTTAGTTTTGATGATTTTAATGATGCTCTACACAAAAAGTACAAAGACTATAAAAATACTTTTCCATCCTTTGCCTTCTTTCAGGCCGGACACCCATTTAATTGTGTTGTAATAATTACCATTTCACTTTCACTGTGACCTAAGAGAAAGAAATATCAGCCAGTATTGAAGCTAGTTATGATGTTTAAGTAGTCCAGCAGGGTTGATCATTTCTGTTACAAGGCATTTCTACACTGCACCCCCCCCCCCACACACACACACCCAAACCTGAACTGCAGTTTGATCCAGATTCAGTTGATAAGCTAATAAAGTTATTTCAGTGTTATTATATTGTTAAACATTTGAACAATTGTTTTTCAGTGCCTGAGCTGAGAGCCGTTTTGCTGGGGAACAGCTGGTCTGACAAGAGTTTGTTGGTGAACTTACTGCTGGGAAAGAACATGCTTTCCACTGAAGAAGAACTGAACATCTTTACGAAACACAACAGAAAGTTAAATGAGACAGAAGTAGTTCTTGTTAATTCTCCAGATCTTCTTCATCCGAACATGACCAAAGAAGAGCACATAGAAAAATGCATAGAATTCTCTATTCCTGGACCTCATGTGTTCCTGCTGATTCTACAGCCTGAAAACTTTACAGAGGAACATACACAGAAGCTAGAATCCTTCCTTGAACACTTCAGTTATCAATCATTTAAACATTCACTAGTAGTTATAAAACTCAAAGCAGAAAATTTAGATTGTACTAAACTTATTCAGCAAAATCAACTGTTAACAGACACCATCAAAAAATGTAAAGCTGATTTTTTGTGGGAGAAGGATCTAAAACAAAAGCTGCTATCAGCCATGGTCAACATAGTGAAGGAGAACAACGGAGATTATCTGAGTTTGGATATTTACAAAGAACCAACACATGGTATTCCATGTGACCATAAGCAAGCAAGGACAAAACTGAATCAAGGAGGGCTGGTCAGTGAGAGCTTGAATCCTGTTAAGGGTTCTGGTAAGTATAAAAACATGTAATGAAAGAATATGTGATAGTAATTTTGTTACTTATTCAATTACGTGAAATTTGTTCAGCTTTTTAAAAAAATATTTTGTGGCCATTTCATGGCTTTATTTGAAAAGGTACAGTGAAGAGCAATGTTCCCTCTAATTTTTCATGTGTCTGAGCGAACGCACAAACTCCCTGAGCTTAGACCACTGTAAGCAACATCAGACGTGTGCACTGTGGTCACGCCAGCATCCAATCCATCCAAGTCACATGGTTTATGAAAGTAATCAAATTATAGCATTTTTTAAACAAACATTTCAAACTATTTCCAGAACAATCAGCTGTTCTGCATCAAATCTGATGCCACACAAATTATTTGTGCCACTCCAAAAAATAATTTCTGTCCACTCTGAGATGAAGGAGAACAACAGCCTGATACCTGCAGGCCTGACAACAGCAGATGTATCACTGCTGTAACACCTGTAACACTCAGCAGTCGCCTCATTGTTCTGACACACACAACAAAACTATTGACTACACTACACACTGACTACACACTAACTACACAAGATTTGCGCTAAATGTCGCAAATCTCTCACATCTCAAAACACCGCCGTCACTCCTAAAACTTCCTCCTGTTTCTTAACAACTAAATGCCATGTTTTGATTAGTCGACATGGTACATTTTTCAACCAATAGGAAAGGGTGTGGGGGTTGGGAGGGGGCAGAAAGTGCTTTCGAGCGTTTTCCTTATAAAACACAGTTTTTACCGTTTCTTCCCGCAGTAAATATAAACAACGACAGTGTCATGGTACGGAGCCTGTGACCCCGTGTTTATGTTATTATTATGAATAGAATATAACATTTTGTAAACAGTTACCTCAGAAGCTGTACTGTCAGCCCTATGTATGTAAGGTAAAACTTTCCACAGTACTTCCACTTAAGTAACTAAACACATAAAGTCACCCTTACCAATAATCCACTGCTCCTTGAAAAAAGTAGCACAAACAGACAACTGACTCAGCAATGATAAGTAGAGATACCCTAGGCCGAGACTCAAGCAGAAGAAAATTAAAAGTTGTTGTTTTTGTGGCTCGAAAAATTAAAGAAAGTATGTTTAATAATTC
Source organism: Neolamprologus multifasciatus (assembly GCF_963576455.1). Taxonomy (NCBI): domain Eukaryota; kingdom Metazoa; phylum Chordata; class Actinopteri; order Cichliformes; family Cichlidae; genus Neolamprologus; species Neolamprologus multifasciatus. The sequence goes on along the minus strand of NC_140450.1, from coordinate 1,415,457 downwards.
AACAAGACCCGCACCTTCAGCATTGCTGTTGTTCAATAGTTTTTATCCGTTCGAAAAAGTCATTTTACGGCTTTAATGTTTCCAGCTGATAAGGAGAATGACGGCATTTCAAATGTGCATAAAAAGGCTTTAAACATCCGCTTTGTCTGTAATGACAGTATCAAACTACAGAGCATTGTTTTTACTAAAATGAAACATTTTCAGATGAAAATTTGGCTGCTTTTTGCTTTTTTCACTGTAACACCCCCCTCAATGCAATTTTTAGGATATTCTTGGTGATCCCATTTTTTTCATATTTATGCAAACAGGGTCTATTCTCAGCAAATACCTTTAAACACAGCTCATCTCTCAGGGGTAACATAATTTTACTCACCCTTCGCTACGATCGCCCTCTCTTCATTAGCGCGTTTCTGTCTGATTTCTCAGACTTTTTATCTGATTTAGTGCTCGGCTAAATTATTGTGGGTGATTTTAACATTCATGTAGATGCTAAAAATGACTGCATCAGCATGGCATTTAAAGCCCTCCGCAAAGCCAAAACATTTTACTATTCATCACTGAAGAATATAAGAACAACCCTATGTCTGTGAAGGTTCTCAGTCATCCAGGTCATCATAGTCTAAGGAGCTTAGAAAGAAAAGCGTCTGGACTTACCAGACGCTCCAGAGAGCACAAAATCAGCTTCTAAGTGAAAGGATAAGACAGGTCCATTTCACTATAGATGCCCTCCAGATAAAGATCAGCCAGACTCTGCAGGAACTGGAAACCCTTCTACCCTCTCCAGTCTTAGAAGAGGTTTACAAGTTTGTGGACAAGGCTCAGCGGGCCCAACACTCTAAAGAACAACCCCAGGATTCTTTTCAGCGCTGTAGGCTGACAAAAAGTCAGAGCTCAGTTTAGCCAACCATCCCTTCAACATTAACTAGTAATAACTTCTTGAACTTCTCCACAAATAAAATTTTAACTATTAGAGACAGAATTTCTCATAATCGTGCCACAGTTTTAATATTATCTACAGCTACTTTCAGTACCATTGATATTCATTTAGACTCTTTTTCTCCAATTGATCTTTCTGAGTTAACTTCAATAATTACTTCCTCCAAACCATCAACGTGTCTTTTAGACCCCATTCCTACAAAACTGCTCAAAGAAGTCCTACCATTAATTAATTCTTTGATCTTATATATGATCAACCTATCTCTAATAATCAGCTATGTACCACAGGCCTTCAAGCTGGCTGTAGTTAAACCTTTACTCAAAAAGCATCTCTAGACCTAGCAGTCTTAGCTAATTATAGGCCAATCTCCAACCTTCCCTTATATCAAACATCCTTGAAAGAGTAGTTGTCAAACAGCTAACAGATCATCTGCAGAGGAATGGTTTATTTGAAGGGTCTGTGCAGGCTCTCAGATATCCAGGTCATGGTAATCTAAGGAGCTTAGAGTTTATTGAAGAAGTTTCACCTCTTGTGTTCAGTTCCTTTCAGTTCCATTCAGAATGGAGTGGAACTCCCTTCTGGAGATCCTTGGGCATCAATACCATCTGGGCTTCAGTTAACCATTCTAGGTGCATCTGATCCATTAGCAACTGGTTCATGTGTGCTCCCGGGCACTCATTGGATGTCGTTAACTTCTTTATCCACTATGTGTGACTCAAGCCACACTGTCAAGTCACCTGTGACATTCTTTTTTGGATGACTGCCACCGTGATGGTTACTGGAGCCTTTTCAGAGAGGTTGCTGTGTTCTGTCCTAGATCCAGTAGCCACTGAGCATTGATGTTATGTGTTGTATACTACTCCCACTGCCACTGAGAGAGTACACCTTGGATGGTTTATTGAAAAACATCTTATTCTCCTGGCTTCTATCTCTCTGGTATACCTGTTCAAGCAGTTAGCCAAGACTGCAAGTCTTTACTTGACAGTTTCTGAGGCCTCTGGTATGGACAGCTTGTTGTGAGTCTTAGGCATCCATTTTTTAATAGCTGCTTTCTGCAACTCTGGCAGTTGGCTAACCCCTTTCAGTGGGGTAACATGCATAGTAGCATTCTAACAGTTTCCTTATTTTGTCTCTTGTCCACTCGTGCTGTAGTCTTGTTCTTTCATTTGAGGATATCCACTCATTGGATGAATGGTTTAGGAGTTTAAGCTCCCTCACATGTGCCACCTTATTTAAAGTAAGTGGACAATTGACTTAAAGGCTATTTAATGGCAGGTGTGAGCAATTTTTTCATTATGTCATTATCAATTAGATAAAAGGCCTGGAGTTGCTTTAAAGTGTGGTACTTACATTTGGAAGATTTTCCTGTGTACAGAACACATGTAGTCAAAGGGGCTCCCCAAGACTAAACTTGGGACAGAAAGGCCCACAAACAAACAGTGACTGAAAGCTGCTGCAGTAAAAGCCTGGTAGAGCATTAAAAAGGACTAAACCCAGCATCTGGTGATGTCCATGAGTGCAAGACTTCAGGCTGTCATTTCAACAAAGGAGTTTCAACAATGTATTAGAAATGAACATTTTATTTTCACTTATTTTATTGCCCAATTACTTTAGAGCCCCTGAAATGAAGGGACTGTGTTAAGTTTTAGTTTGTCACATTTTATACAGTCTTTTTGTTTAACCCACTCAAAGCTGAAGGTCTGCACTTCAACTGCATCTGAGTTGTTTGTACAGAACCAAAATTAGAAAAACATCTCTGTCTAAACATTTGTGGACCAAGCTTTATATAATGTGAGACACAAAAGGGTGGAAGTGGAAATGGATTGGTAACAAGATGCAGATGATAATAATGAAGACAATCAAATACTAACAAAATACAATAACAATAAAGGTAAAATGTAAACAATAAGCACACTAATAATCAAAAAGGAAAATATTTAATAATAAAAAGAACTTTAATATCCAAATACAAAATTCTGGGTCAATGACTATTGACCACGATAATCGTCATGTGCGAATTGCTTTAGTTTGTAGCCAGTTCCAAGTTAAATCCATTTTAGCAATTGGAGTTTGTTGGGTTTAGAAAGCACATCTTTAGTGCTGAGGGAAATTGCCAAGAAGATGTTTGTTTTAACCTCTGGACAGAAGAAAAAGGACAAGGAGACCTTGTGGTAGAATGAGGAAGCACAGGAAAGAATTCAAGGGAAGAGGTTAGTTACATGTGTGTGAATGAGAGGGAGACAGGTGTAGCAGTGAAGCTGCAAAGAGTAGCGATAGTGATGGTATAAGTGTTTAAAGAGGAGCAGAAATAAGAAGAATAAAGAAGTTACAAAAGTAAATGTTTTCTAGTAGCAGCAATTCCGGCAGACTTAACTACAGATTAATACCAAACTTAAGAACATTTATAAATTGTCCATCCATCCATCCATCTTCATCCGCTTTATCCGGGGCCGGGTCGCGGGGGCAGCAGCCTAAGCAAAGAGGCCCAGACCTCCCTCTCCCCAGCCACCTCCTCCAGCTCATCCGGGGGAACACCGAGGCGCTCCCAGGCCAGCCGAGAGATATAATCTCTCCAGCGTGTCCTGGGTCTGCCCCGGGGCCTCCTCCCGGTGGGACATGCCTGGAACACCTCACCCAGGAGGCGCCCAGGGGGCATCCTTACCAGATGCCCAAACCACCTCAGCTGGCTCCTTTCGATGTGGAGCAGCAGCGGCTCTACTCTGAGCCCCTCCCAGATGGCCGAACTTCTCACCCTATCTCTAAGGGAGATGCCAGCCACCCTTCGGAGGAAGCTCATTTCCGCCGCTTGTATCCGCGATCTCGTCCTTTCGGTCACTACCCACAGCTCGTGGCCATAGGTGAGGGTAGGGACGTAGATCGACCGGTAAATTGAGAGCTTCGCTTTTACACTCAGCTCCCTCTTCACCACGACGGACCGGTGCAGCGTCCGCATTACTGCGGCTGCAGCCCCAATCCGTCTGTCGATCTCCGGCTCCCTTCTCCCATCACTCGCGAACAAGACCCCGAGATACTTGAATTCCTCCACTTGGGGCAGGACCTCATCCCCGACCCGGAGTGGGCACTCCACCCTTTTCCGGCTGAGAACCATGGCCTCAGATTTGGAGGTGCTGATCCTCATTCCCGCTGCTTCACACTCGGCTGTGAACCGCTCCAGTGCGAGCTGGAGGCCCTCACCCGATGAAGCCAACAGAACCACATCATCCGCAAAGATCAGAGATGAGATCCTGAGGCCACCAAAGCGAAAGCCCTCCGCCACTTGGCTGCGCCTAGAAATCCTGTCCATAAAAATTATGAACAGAACCGGTGACAAAGGGCAGCCCTGGCGGAGCCCATCACCCACCGGGAACGAGTCCGACTTATTGCCGGCAATGCGAACCAAGCTCTTGCAACGGTTGTATAGGGATCGAATGGCCCGTAGCAATGGGCCAGACACCCCATACTCCCGCAACACCTCCCACAGGACACCCCGAGGGACACGGTCGAATGCCTTCTCCAAGTCCACAAAACACATGTAGACTGGTTGGGCAAACTCCCATGCACCCTCAAGTATCCTCGAGAGGATGAAGAGCTGGTCCAGTGTTCCGCGACCAGGACGAAAACCGCATTGTTCCTCCTGCATCAGAGGTTCGACTAGCGGACGAACTCTCCTTTCCAGCACCCTGGCATAGACTTTCCCGGGGAGGCTGAGGAGTGTGATCCCCCTGTAGTTGGAACACACCCTCCGGTCCCCCTTCTTAAAGATGGGGACCACCACCCCGGTCTGCCAATCCACGGGTACTGCCCCTGATCTCCACGCAACATTGCAGAGGCGTGTCAACCAGGACAGCCCTACAATGTCCAGAGCCTTCAGGAACTCGGGGCGAGTTCCTGAAGGCTCCGTGAATCGCAACCTTATTGTGGTGGAGGGGTTTGTGTGTCCCAGGGATCCCAGGGGCTATGTTGTCTGGGGGCTTTTGTCCCCTGGTAGGGTCTCCCATGGTAAATTGGTCCTGGGTGAGGGACCAGACAAAGAGCGATTCAGAAGACCCCTATGAAAAAAAACACAGAGGGAACAGTTTACCCTGCCCGGGATAGGGTTACCGGGGCCCCGCCCTGGAGCCAGGCCCGGGGAGGGTGCCCGAGGGCGAGCGTCTGGTGGCCGGGCCTTAGTCCATGGGGCCCGGCCGGGCACAGCCCGAAGAGGAGACATGGGCCCATCCTCCCGCAGGCCCACCACCCGCAGGAGGCGCCATAGGGGTCGGGTGCATTGTGTGCCGGGTGGCGGCCAGGAGCGGAGGCCCTGGCGGACTGACCCCCGGCTGCCAAGACTGGCAATAGGGACATGGAATGTCACCTCTCTGGTGGGGAAGGAGCCTGAGTTAGTGCGTGAGGTTGAGAGGTACCGGCTAGATATAGTCGGGCTCACCTCTATGCACAGCTTGGGCTCTGGAACCAGTCTCCTGGAGAGGGGCTGGACTCTGTCTCAGTCTGGAGTTGCCCCTGGTGAGAGGCGGCGGGCTGGGGTGGGTATTCTAATATCCCCTCGGCTTGCTGCCGGTACGTTGGGGTTTTTCCCGGTGGACGAGAGGGTTTGTTCCCTGCGCCTTAGGGTCGGGGAACGGGTCCTGACTGTCATCTGCACTTATGCGCCGAGTGGCAGTTCGGAGTACCCAGCCTTCTTAGAGTCCCTGGGGGGGGTGCTGGAAGGTGCTCCACCTGGAGACTCTGTTGTCCTGCTGGGAGACTTCAATGCTCACGTGGGTAACGACAGCGAGACCTGGAGGGGCGTGATTGGGAGGAACGGCCTCCCTGATCTGAACCCGAGCGGTGTTTTGTTATTGGACTTCTGTGCTAATCACAGTTTGGCCATAACGAACACCTTGTTCGAACATAAGAGTGTCCATAAGTGCACGTGGCACCAGGACGCTCTAGGCCGTAGGTCGATGATCGATTTTGTAATCATATCACCAGACCTGTGACCATATGTTCTGGACACTCGGGTAAAGAGAGGGGCTGAGCTGTCAACTGATCACCACCTGGTGGTGAGTTGGATCAGGTGGCGGGGGAGGACGCTGGACAGACCTGGTGCACCTAAACGCGTAGTGAGGGTGTGCTGGGAACGACTAGCAGAGGCCCCAGTCCGCGAGATCTTCAACGCACACCTCCGGCAGAGCTTCAACAGCATTCCGAGGGAGGCGGGGGACATCGAGTCCGAATGGACCATGTTCAGCGCCTCCATTGCCGAAGCTGCTGCATTGAGCTGCGGCCACAAGGTGGTTGGTGCCTGCCGTGGTGGTAATCCCCGAACCAAATGGTGGACACCAGAGGTGAAGGGAGCCACCAGGCTGAAGAAGGAGTCCTATCGGGCTTGGTTAGCCTGTGGGACTCCGGAGGCAGCCGACAGGTATCGACAGGCCAAGCGGAATGCGGCTCGGGCAGTGGCTGAAGCAAAAACTCGGGTGTGGGAGGAGTTCGGAGAGGCCATGGAAAAAGACTTTATAAATTGTATCTTATGTAAATTCCAGTGGAAATATAATGATTTATTTAAGATCTTTATTTATTTACAATATGATTTATTTGATCTTTTTTTACAGGATCTGCACTGAGGATCGTATTGTTTGGAAAGAGTGATGACAAAAAAATAGCACTGGAAAATATCATCACTGGAAAAAGAGAGAGCAATTTTAGTCTTAAAACTTCAACCAAACACTGTGTGGCAGCCAGTGGCGAGTGGAACAAGAACCCAATAACAGTAGTGAGAATGCCAGACTTGTTCAATCTGTCTGTGCAAAGAGTGAGACAAGAGCTGAAGAGGTGTGTGAATCTCTGTCATCCTGGACCAAATGTTCTGCTGCTGTTAGTGAAACCTTCTGATTTCACTGAGGAGGACAGGAAAATTCTGAAATTTATCTTGAGTCTGTTTGGTCAAGAGGCTTTTAAACACTCCCTGGTTTCTATGACATACAATGAGAAAAGGGATAACTCAGTGGAAAAACTCATCCAGGACTGCCAAGAAAGGGTGCACAGATTTAGTATTGATAAAAAAGATTTTAAACAAGACCAGCAAGAATTGATAGAGAAAATTAAAAAAATTCTGAGTGAGACTAAAGAAGGATATTTGACTTTAAATGATGAAGCAGATTTTGTGGCAATGTTTAACAGATCAAAACCTCTTCTGAACCTGGTGTTGTGTGGTAGAAGAGGAGCAGGGAAGACCTCAGCAATTAATGCTATTCTGGGACAAAAGAGGTTTGATCCACCTAGCAACTCATCAGAGTGTGTTAAACATCAGGGAGAGGTGTGTGGACGTCGGGTTTCCCTGGTGGAGCTGCCTGCCTTGTATGGAAAACCTCAGGAGGCAGTGATGGAGGAATCACTCAGGTGTATCTCCCTCTGTGATCCTGAGGGTGTCCATGCCTTCATCCTGGTCCTACCTGTGGCTCCCCTCACTGATGAAGACAAGGAAGAGTTAGAGACCATCCAGAACACATTCAGCTCTCGAGTCAATGACTTCACCATGATTCTGTTCACTGTGGACTCAGATCCTACAGATCCAGCTGTTGTTAACTTTGTAAGCAAAGACCCAAATATCCAGGAGGTCTGTCAACGTTATGGACAAAGGCCTGTTATTGTTAACATCAAGGATAAAGAGCAGATCCACAAGTTGTTGGACACTGTGGAGCAGATGAGATGTACAAACAAACCATGCTGCTACACAGCTGTAACATTTGCTCGAGCCCAGATTGATCTGATAACTAAAAATATGGTCACTCGTAAGTAATTGAATGTTTTTTTTTTAAAATCATTAATCGTGTTTTACATTATATTCTTACATCTACTTATAAACTGTTCACATTTAAAGAAAATCATGTGTTTACAGGTGATGAAGAGAAGCAGAACACGGAGCCTCTCAGGATTGTGCTGATAGGAAAGACCGGCAGTGGAAAGAGCTCATCAGGAAACACCATTCTAGGAAGGAGAGAGTTTAAAGCCATGCCAAGTCAAACATCAGTCACCAAATACTGTCAGAAAGCACAGGGTGAGGTGGACGGCCGTCCGGTTGTTGTGGTCGACACTCCTGGTCTGTTTGACACAACTCTGTCACACGAAGAAGTTCATGAGGAGATGGTGAAATGCATCAGTCTTCTGGCTCCAGGACCACACGTCTTCCTGCTGGTGTTACATATTGGTCGTCTCACAGCAGAGGAGAAGGAGACATTAAAACTCATAAAGGAAGGTTTTGGAAAGAATTCAGAAAAGTTCACCATCATTCTTTTTACAGAGGGAGATAAACTAAAAAATGATGAAATATCCACTGAAGATTATATTGAAAGTGGATGTGATAAATCGTTTAAGAAGCTGATCTCTGACTGTGGAGGAAGATACCATGTGTTTAATAATGCAGACAAAGAGAACCGCCAACAAGTGACTGAGCTGATAACAAAGATTGACACCATGGTGAAGGACAATGGAGGAAACTGCTTCACCAATGAGATGCTGGAAGAAGCTGAAGCAGCGATAAAGAAGGAAATGGAGAGAATCCTGAAGGAGAAGGAAGAAGAGATGAAGAGAGAGAGAGAGGAGCTAGAAAGAAAACATGAGGAAGAAAAGGAAGCCATCAAAAAAAGATTTGAAGAAGAGAAAGAAAAAATACAGCATGAAAGAGACCAGAAACTCAAGGAGATGGAGGATAATATGAAAAAGGAGCATGAAGAGAAGAGAAAGAAAGAACAGGTAATGAGAGAAGAAGAGAACAGGAAACGGGAAGAGGAAGAAGAAAGACGTAGGCAGGATTTTAAAATGAAGCTTGAAATGTTGGACAAACAAATTCAGTCAGAAAAAGAGGAAAAGAAAAGAACTGACAAAAAGCTGGAAGAGAGCAGAGAAGAGATGAAGAGAAAACAAGAAGCCTGGGAGGAAGAACGAAGAGAAGAAAGAGAGAAACAAAAACGAGAAGATGAACAGAGACGACAGGAGGAGGAAAGACGACTGAAAGAAGAGAAAGAAAAAATACAGCAGGAAGAAGAAAAAAATGAAAAGAAAAGAAAAGAAGAAGATGAAATGAGGAGAGAAGAGGAGAAGAAAGAACGAAATCAGCTGGAAGAAAACTATAAAATACGTGTGGAAAATCTGAAGAAGACGCATGAAGATGAGGCCAGAAAGAAAGCTGAAGAGTTCAATGATTTCAAAGAGAAACACAACAAAGAGTTTGCAGCTCAGAAGGAGGAGCATGAGAAGAAGATTAAAGACAAAGATGAGAAGTATGACCTGTTAAAGGCTCTGGCTGAGCACACTGAAAAACAAAAGAGAGAAAAGCATCTTAGAGAAATCAAAGATGTGATAAAATGTCTTTCCAAGAAGAGAGGAAATGTGAAAAAAATCAAAGAGTTGCTGATAAAACATGAGGATCAAATGAAGATTGCAAAAAATGAGGAAGAAAAAGAAAACCTGCAGAACATCCATGAAACAGAAATAAGTGAACTAATACAAAAACTTCTGGGTGATACATCTCGCTGCAGCATTTCATGAGATTTTTTTTCTACTTTTTGTGACAGAGCTCAGCTGAATAAAATACTCTCTGTACATTAAATGTTGAGATAAAGAGATATATTTTATGGTCAGTTTGTAAACATTTTACAATTACAGATGGAATTCTTGATTTATCTTTTATATTTTCAGGATTGTGTTTCATTTTGTGACTTATATGATGTCAATGATGCATGTGGGATGAATTGCTGCCATGTAACTTAAGGTTTTAGAAAATATTTGAAACGCTGTTTAATTTTTTGGTATATTTTATTTAGATTATTGCAGGCACCAGCGTATTAAACAATAGAAGAAGTTTATTAGATATTTGCATGTTTGCTGTAATTAGAAATATTTAGTATTAAATAAATATAAGTATGTCTGTCTAAGAAGAGAGGAAATCTGACAAAAATCAGAGATTTGCTGACAAAACACAAGGACCGAATGAAGATTGCAAACATCGAGGATGAAAAATAAAACCTGCAAAAAAAATCATGAAAATGAGATCACAGAGTTCATAGAAAAACCTCTGAATGACTCTTCCTGCAGCGTTTTATGAGCTGATTAAAATTATTGTCAGATTTCAGCTACATGGACAAATGATTTTCCGTGCATTTAATACAATTTGTAATATTTCAGCACAAAATACTACGTTTGGAGTACGAGAATGCAGATGTAGCTGGTGCGTTAAAGGAGAGTCTGTACTACATTATTTTTTACATACGAGCACAACAGAATCTTTGGTTCGTCTGACTGATTTTAAGGTTGATTCATAAACAATTTACAATCAGCAGATATTTGATTTAAATTTAAATTCTTATTTTCAGGATCATGTTTAACCTTGTATTTTTATTTTCTAAGGGAAACATCTTTGTGGGTTTTTTTTCTTTAATGTTCACTTTTATCAGTTGTTATAAAATCTTCTATATGATGTTTTTACCCTGTCATTTTTTTAAGTAATTCTTGCAGGTGGCATCTTATTAAAAAACTTTTTTTTAATTTCTTGGTTAATATGGAGGATTTTTAGTAAACATGGAAGAATGCAGTTTCTAAGTAAAAAACAAATCACAGAAAGTGTAAAAATGATTAAATGAATTAATTCATTACATGGAGAATAAAAATTATTCATCAAGATAATTGTCTGATTTTAAGACACTGTTCTTTGGTTTATTCAAAGTTATACTAAAGAAAATTAAGCAAAACAGAAATATCTTAAATACAAAAATACAGACATATACAAACACAAACCCCACAAAAACAAACAAACAAACAAAAACACTTCACACTAACATGAAAACAGAAGCAGGGAATAGATGAGACAGGAGTGTTTATCTCTCCATCTCTGAGACCGAGCAGCTTTCCAGCATCCTGTGGTTCCTACTTGCTTGAAAGGTTTAGTAGATGTTTCTTTTCTTGTGAGATGAATGTCCTCGTGGTATTTTTTGGCAACTTTTCTTTGTTCTTTCCCTTGTTATACTAGCTTGTCACATTTTGCCATATTGTGAATTTAATTGAAAGAAGTTATAATTATAGGGCTTTGGAGTGTGATGCCCCCTCCCGCCATGACAGTAGGCCAAACAAAGCGCACGGAAGCATCAGCTATGGTTCATATGTGCTGTGTTGTCGGTTGCAACGTTAGATCACACGATAAGGAAGGCAAGAAGCTGGAAAACGGGCTCACTTTTCATCGTTTCCCCTCCTGGAGGCAACGTGAGGGATCTCATGTATCCGAAACGAAGACGTCAGGCTTGGATTGCAGCGGTCAGACGAGCAGATATCAACTTCACTGCCATCCCTAATCTTTTGTTGGTTTGCTCGCGGAATTTTCTTTCCAGTGAGCTCTAAATAAATTCATATCTCGCTTAATAGGCTTTTAGTGTTATTTTGAATGCGCTGAGGTCATAGATAATTAGATAAAACATCCTAATGTGTGATGCTGCAGAGCCACGTCATGTTGACGGAGTAGCTTATTATTTGGCGTTATTGCAGGCAAACCAGCATATGAAATATGAAACAGGAAAGAAAAGTATGTTTATCTTTTTTATTCAAGATCTGTTCACATGTACTTAGCAAGTACATACACATGAAAAGCAAACTATTTACATGGTAACGCACAGCTGGCAACCTCTGGCTGTATCTTGGTCATATGGTCAACGTACTCACAACGTGGAGGCTTAAAAACGGCCAAATCTTGTACCCAACCATTTGTGAATCAGATGTGCGCCTCCAGGAATTTATAATTCCGAAAATGATTCGCCATGTATGCACTGACTCCACAGACAAGGTACACGAAGATATCGGGATAGGACAATGGCGGTAGGTTGTCTGGGTTTCCGCTCCACTGCCTTATTTCATACGGGTCCACATTACTGATGCACACTATTTTTTCCCAACTACCGTCTCTTGGCGTCTGGGCGCAATCGGTCTCGATACAGCCCTTTGTCTTTTGCGCTGATTTTAAGTATGGTTCTGGCAGTCCTGCTTCCAACACAGTGTGTTTGTTTTGATTTGTGGCCTTCTGACATGGCGCCGCGATCCCACAATGCACTGCGGCGTGACGTCAACTCTAAAGCCCTATATATAAAACACGTCATGAGCATCTGCCCCTTTCCTGATTGGTGCACCAAGTGCCTTTTTGCTGAGGCATTTTAATTTTTTTTAATGTGTGTGCATGTGGAGTCCTGCTTGTGCCTCTCAATAACATTTAACTATTAATGACAATGTTGCAAAATAAAAGGATCTGACTTACATCAGTCACATGATGACCATTAACCAATGCTCACCCTTGACGGCAGAGCGCGCTGGTTACAAGCCGGGAACGAGCTCTATAGCACACAGAAGTATTAGGTTATTATGTACACATGGTTAAGTTGTCTTTGGGCAACAGATGAATTGAAGCAAACAAGCATGCTGTGTGTAACAGCACTTGTACTGCTGGTCATTAGCTGCTAGCTAAATGGGTAAGGGTGTCATGGGTCTGCAGCTCTGTTCACTGTTTTAGGGGAACATATTTAAAGTAAGTTACAGGGCTTTTCCTGCCTTTCTGGAGGGCTTATATTTCACTAAAAACTATCTAATATGCATATCCACACAATTATGGATTATTACAATTACGATATATATTCTGGAGAAGGTATAAAATGTCACTGTATGTGCATGTGTGTGCGTGTTTTATGTGTATAGATTTTTTGTTACATGCTTACCCTACCATGACCACCCCTTTCTTTTGCCCTACTAATATTCCGCTTTCAGTTTATTTCCCACAGTTTTTATAATCTGTTGGTTTATGGTTCCAAGCGCTGAATTTATAATCCAACATGTCAAAAATTATTGGAGAAAAAAAAAACAACCAAAAATACATAACCAACTTGTAAGTTCACATTTTGGGCAGCAATTGATCCCACTGGTGTCTCTGCTGGAATTTCCAACTTTTCCAATCTTTTGAACTAATCTTGGAGGAGACAAAGGGAGGAGCCCTGCATCTCTTCTTCACAACACTTTTATACCTGCCCACACCCCCCTTCTGGATGTCACATCTTCTGAGATGATATCTGGCCTCACCCATGGTGACATCAAGTTAACCAATGTCCAGCCATACCTTATCATCTTCACTCGATCTGACTTTTCCACAAACGTGATTTAAAAAATCATGTTTGTGTTCACTTTGTCTGCGGCCTGGATCTCCTCCATGCCTGCTTCATGCCGTGGAGGGCGGGGCTATGGCTCCTGACACCCTCTGGCAGATTGTTACATGGAGAAACCTTTTAAATACAAGCGCGCTCATCCACACAAACTATAACTTTCTTGGCTAATACCTCGAAGCACATTGTGCGCTGTCGGTCTTACGTGCTCAATAACATTTAATATTTAGTATTTACTGTTACTTACACTTATCTAGGTTATTGCAGTGGTGTTGTGTTTACTATGTTGCTCTCTTTTTGCTTGTTCTCTTTTTCTTCTCTCTCAGCAGGTGATCCAGGTGATTGTTTTTTAAGTGCTGTCTCTCACTGTCCCTCTTCCCCTCTGTTTTTGTTTTTCTTTCCCTCCCTCTCTTTCTCCCTTTCCTGTCCCCCAGTCATGTATGTCCCATCTGTTATAACTTAAAATAAAATAAAATAAAATAAATAAATAACAATAACAAAGGTCAGTCAAATGGACCAATACGGCCGTGATGATCCACTTGGTAAAATAAATCCTTTGGACATCTTTCTTGGCCTTCAGACAATAATTCTGATGGCTAAAGAACAAAAAAAAAAAAAGAACCAAACAGGACAGGCAAAAAAACAAACAAACAACCCCCCCCCCCCCCCAAAAAAAAACAAAAACAAAAACCCCCCAGAAGCGATGATTTAAAAAAAGTTTGAACAGCCAGCCTCCAGAAATGCTCCGTCTCCACGGTCGGCCCCCTGAACAGTGTAATGAACTCCAGTGCCATGGACCTCCTGAATTGTTTTGCTTTGGATTCCTGTGCTTTTAACCTCCGGGCCGGCCCCTGGAACAAAATGTGAATTGTTTTCATGAGCTCCAGTGTTTTCTGTGAACATTTTGGAACTGTGGAACTCTGTTTTTTGGGCCATCAGGAGCCGTCCCTTAGAGTGGGGGTACTGTCATGGTCCTGGGTCCAGTGACCCAGTGTTTCTGTGTTGATCATTAATGTAGCACCCTCAAGGATTGACGTACGCATGATGTAGTTATAGAACAGGGTTTATTCTGGTCTTGGCAACCCCTGAGAACTGCTCACGGACAAACAATAAACAAAACATAACATTAAAATGCGCTCTTGTACTTAGTGCCAATCAATCAAAAGTCCTTAATTACATAAAATAAAACATTTAAAACACAAAACCTCGTGAGCTGACATCCAGGAGGTGCTAAATAGTCCTTTATGGCCTTATTGCCTTATCCTCCATCTTCTTTCTCAATTATTTCTACTCTTTGAACGATATTTTCTCCATGTGTGAAGCTAACTGTGAGCTGCAGCATGCGGACACCATGTGCGCTAGCAAATGAGGAGACTGGAAGGAGACCAAGCTGTACCCTACACAATTTACCACCAGAGGGCGCAAAGAACAAAATCCAGACATACAGCTTACAATTAATATTCTCTATTTTTGGTTCTCATGGTTGAGTCTCTTGTATTTGTAGCTCCCTAGGTTAGCTTTTGTATTTTGGGATTTTTAAGCTTCAGTTTTTGTTACTGTGCCTCCTCTGAATTCCTTGTGTTATGTCTGGTTACCCTGGTTTCTATGTTCGCTTATTTCCTGTTTAACTTTGACAGTCTTGTGTTAGTGGCTGTATCCCAATTCAGGTTCTGCAGCCTTAAAGGCCGCAGCCTCAACGATCCTCAAGGGCCGCGTACTCAAAGACTGCTGAGGCCGGAAGTGCGAGGCTTGTAGGCTTGTGAAATGGGACGGTCTAGCCTCCGTCGCGCTGCCCAGGTTGCCTAGCAACCATGATACTAACAGCTGGAAATGTTTTCAAACAGCTTTGTTTGACAGAAATGAAGGAGAACATATTTTGTCCATTTGTTTCTACGTGAGGTTTGTGTGATTTGTTAAGTATCTGAGGCTATGTTGTTTGTTTAATTTATGACTAAAAGAAAATTAAATGAAGGAGAGGTCAAACTTGAGGGGGTAGGGACAAATAAGTATATACTTCTGCCTACTCCTTTTCAAACAAATAATGGAATGATATTTTGTAATGATTGTGAAGGCACATGTTTGAAATGTTTGAAATAAAACTGAACTGAGACCACAAGACTGTAAAACATGATTGTTGGGATTCATTTCTGTACTGAACAGTCATTTTAAGATTAGCTAGTAAATAACAAATAGCTAATGTTGTTCATGAGACTAAAATCATTTCACTTTCGTAATGTAAATATAATATGGCCAATATTATAGTTATTCTCAGATTATTATGATATATTACAGCAGTGAGCTTGAACTCTGTGTCAAAGACTCAAGTTGCAGTTATTTATATTTCCTATCACCTTAAATCTTCACTTGAAGACAAGTATCTGTGACAGTGTATATATAGATGTATTATATATAAGAGACAAATATTGTTCTTTTAATATGTTGGCATCATTACATCTGGCTCAATGCTTACATACATGTGTAAAAAGAAAATGTACGAGCTGTGATAACTGTTTCTGATAGAATGAAGAGTAGACTGATATATGAAATATTCCTTTATTGGGTGAGAAAATCAGACCAAGTCACACAGAATAGATATCAGAGCCTTAAACAGGCTAAAAATACATATGCAATGAAGAAACAGCTTACACTTAGAAATGAGAATACATGACATAATCTGGTATCTCTGGCTGGGGAGAGAGGAGTGGCTCGGTTAAGCACTGATGATAATAATGAAAATGTCTCAGTTTTGTGCAAAGCAGACCTGGATCAATTTTCCACATGCAGCGGTCGGAAGAAAGCATAGGTTAACATTATTAGAAACGTTCAGGCCAAGTTTCTGGTTGAAGTGTTTACAGCACCATGTGTTACTAAACCTCACCAGTGAGCTCTATCTCCTGGCTGAACACAGAGGAATGCTGTTATTCAATGTGGGAAATCAAAATTTGGGTTAGCAAACCTGGGAAAAAGAAAACTGACTGTTTAAGTTGGAAAATTGTGAAGGAGTCTGAAACACTGCGAAAAGAAACATATACACAATCACACACAAACAGAAAATGCATTAACCTTACAAATACAAGAGAGCTCATGAAGATTAGACAGCATCTTTAGCATGTGAGAAATAAAAATAATTTAATAAGGTGGTAATGTTTAAACATGTATTTCTCTTGTCACGGCAACTTCTTGAGAGATGACTCAGTATGCAAAGTAGTTGAATGACTCGGGACAGGAAAAGAAAAAGAGGAACTTGGGTTTCCTGTCTGATTGTGGGAGTGAAGCTTGCACTGGAAGAGACACTGTGACTGTGGGCGTTTAATAAGATTTTCTGTGTATCGAACAGGTGAAATTATGTCAATTGACCTGAGAGTGTCAGGACCCTGAAGAACTTGTGGCAAAACTTTTGTGTGTTTAAGATTTTTGAGGTTGTTGTAGTGATGGGTTGAATCTGTCAGTTAGGTTTGGGTTGTTTTCTTATTTTAATAGAGGGAGTTTTGTTAAACATGGACATGTCTAAGAGGGGCCCATTATTTTTGTAACAGTGCACTTAGAGAAAACCAGGCAGGTGATTTTGTTTTGTGCTTTGATGAGCTAATAATCAGCTCTCTTTTTTCTCATTTTTGTTCTAAGCAGGCCTGCAAGACTGAATTAACAGCACAGTAAAAATTTCCGGGAGCACAAATATAAGATGACCTTTTCCAGATTACAACTGGCTGAGGAGAAGGCCACCTGTGGGAACCTGATCAGGTTGTCAGTCCTTGTCTAAAAGGATTGCAGTCAATCCAGTCCAAGTGCATAAAGAACTATTTTCCTAAAAAACAAAAAACAAAACAAAATAAAACAAATGAATGAGCTCATGTTACTGAGGGTGGAGAATCTGATTATTTGCGCAGGAGTCTCCACTATCAGCAAAAACCTGGTGTGAATGCGTGTGAATGAATGTGTGTGACTGGACCAAGGTTAGGATGAATAAATGTGGACAAACAATTTACCATGCCAGCAAGAGAAAGGGGATGCTTTCTTTTGCTTTTGCCATAAGCAGGAGGAGTGAAAGACTTAATTCTGTGGCTGCTGGTTTTGGGTTGCTGATGTTTGCGTTGAGAAAATTTCTGTTTTATTGACTGGGGTTAGATTATGGTATTACATTATATGGGTGGGAGAATGCCATATGCTAAAGGGGAAACATTTTTTGATATAACTCATGTTACCATTAACTGAAGAAATACATGACTGATAACTGTTCTGTTTTAAGTTTTCTTTCTTATAACACAGATTGGATCATAAGTGGGAAAACTGAGTATGAAATGTGAAGTTCAGGTTAACACACAGGTTTTGTTTCTAGGAAGTTCCAAGGATGCAGGCTCCGGATGGAGCCTGGAGTTCGAAAAGATTTGACATGGTGATTAAATTGATTTCATCCCTTAAACACGGGTTTGCAGGCCCGGAGCAGATATACCTGAGAGGAGGATCGCTGAGGTGTTTTGAGAAATGATATGACTAACCTTTTTCTTTTAATTTCCTAAGCTCTGGTGAAGCATTTTCAGTTTGTGACACATAAGAGGTGTCAAAAGGGGGGATCTTAGGTTTCATTTGAAATAATGGGTTTTTATGATTCAGGTGCGGTAAAACTTATGCATAAGTGATTGCTTATATGCTTAAGCTTAACTGATTGAAAATTTCTGACTTGGGTTTGATGTATTTTAGTAGAATAAGCATTTATAATCATTGTATACATACATTGCATGATTGTGCTCATTAACAGAGTTGATGTTCAGTCCATTTAAGGTCATAAGCTTCGATGAGCGCGATGTCTCAGTCGATATATTGTGTAAGTGACTTGGAGCATAGAAGGATAAACTGCGTACACGCTTACAAACACATGATTTAAATATAAGCCAGGCCAAAGACCTGGAATTCATTTAGCTTTTAACTGTACAGCTTTTAACTTGCAGGGATGGCGTGGAGTGTAGGGAATGAATGCATAACAGGTTTACATACACAAACATTACATAGATTTATTTTCTAGGGTAAAGGTGGAACACATCTTGCTTTGTCTTTGCTTAGCAACTAGTGATGTAGAAGGTGTTAAAGATAAGTACGCCATAAATAAGTCAACAGGAAACGTGTGGGGGCGAGACGGTTCAAACAAAAATGTTGCAGATAATGGAAACTTGTCTAATTGTCATTAACTGTAACTTTTTCATGTTATGTATCTGCTTGAAGCAAAAAGAGGCGTAAATCCTGATAGACAAAATTTTGGAGTGTGCTTTCTAGCGGAGATTTATGCTGAAATGGGGATGGTGTATATTTTACCCTGGGTGTGTTTAATAAAATTAAAAGTGTTGCTCACACACATAAAGAGCATTGAGATTAAGTAAGTTAAGATCAAGTAAAGATTAAGTAAAGTTAATATAAAGGATAGAGCCCAGAACATGATATTGTGAACCAACTTTGAATAATTAAAGGACCTTAGATGAACACATTAGATTAGTGAGGTGTAGCAGAGAAAAGGCATTTTGTTTTCTATCCTTTACAGGAGAAGATTTCAGGACCACAGCGACCACAGGGGTGGCGAGAATCCTGGAGGCCCCAGACTGAACTGAACCAACCAGTTCGGTTCTTCTTTTGAGGGGACCCAAAAGAAGAACAGAGCACAGAGACACCTATCTGAAGAGTAGTTGTTTACATTGCAAAGAAGATCAAAAGCTTGTTAGACACAGGTTATAATGGGAGCAAAAAAGTAATGAGAGGGACTTTAGGAATTGTTGCAGTATTTTTATGTTATGTAAATTGCCCAAACACAGCGTTCAGGCCAGATATAGGCCAGACAGAGGCTGTTTCCAAACCAGTGACAAAAGTAAAGTAGGACCTTTTACAGGGAAAAAGCTAATTGTATCTGTTTAGATTTTACAGTGTGCACTGAGGGAAGTCAGGAATAGTTTTAAACTGGGATTCTAGTTGAAAAGGGGATGAAGGAAGTAGATTTGGGGCAGCTCACAGCCCGGCATAAATGCAAGGTGCTGTCTCACAACTTGATTTATTTGTTTGATTTATTTTTATGACAAAAATAATAAGGAAACATTGAAAACATACAACCCGCTGAGGGGACAGATAGGGTTGGGCAATGGAAAGGTTTTGTTTTGTTTAACAGAATCTCTTTTGTTATATTTTAGCTTTTTAACATGGAACACGCCTCTCTGGAGCTTCTCTCCTTAGGCGACCCCCCCATAAACCCATCTCCACAGAGACTGTGTCAGCTCCCAAACAGAAAAAAAACAAACAAAAAACCAGCAATAAACAACTTAAACATAAAACATAAACATTAAACATAAACAATCACAAAGAAAGAACAATACAGTATCCACATCTGAACCAAAGAGTAAAACAGTGAAATGTGGATTATTAAATATTAGGTCTCTCTCCTCCACGTCTCTGTTAGTACATGACTTAATAATTGATCAACAAATCGATTTACTCTGCCTTACAGAAACCTGGTTGCAGCAGGATGATTATGTTAGTTTAAATGAATCAACACCCCCGAGTCATTCTAACTACCAGAAACCTCGAAGCACAGGCCGAGGGGGAGGTGTGGCAGCAATTTTTCACACCAGCCTATTAATCAACCAAAGACCCAGACGGACTTTTAATTCATTTGAAAGCCTGATGCTTAGCCTCGTCCACCCCAGCTGTAAAACTCAGAAACCAGTCTTACTTGTTATCATCTATCTTCCACCTGGACCTTACACAGTTTCTGTCTGATTTCTCAGACTTTTTATCTGATTTAGTTCTCAGCTCAGATAAAACAATTATTGTGGGTGATTTTAACATCCATGTAGATGCTAAAAATGACAGCCTCAACATGGCATTTAAACTGTTATTAGACTCAATTGGCTTCTCTCAAAATGTAAAAGAACCCACCCACCACTTTAATAACACTCTCGATCTTGTTTTAACATATGGCATAGAAACTGAACATTTAACAGTGTTTCCGGTTACCCTCTCCTGTCTGATCATTTCCTGATAACATTTACATTTACAATAATTGATTACACAGCTGTAATGGAGAATGTCACTTTAAGAGGGATGGACTTGACCTCTTGACTATGAATAATCGACCTCTCTGCATTGAATCATATCTGTTATTAACCTCTGTCTCTCTTCCACAGCATGTCTTTTATCCTGTCTTCCTTCTCTCACCCCAACCGGTCGCAGCAGATGGCCGCCCCTCCCTGAGCCTGGTTCTGCCGGAGGTTTCTTCCTGTTAAAAGGGAGTTTTTCCTTCCCACTGTCGCCAAAGTGCTTGCTCATAGGGGGTCATATGATTGTTGGGTTTTTCTCTGTATCTATGAAGCGCCTTGAGGCAACTTTTGTTGTGATTTGGCGCTATATAAATAAAATTGAATTGAATAATGCAGATGATAAGGTGCTGACTCTGTGAATCCACAATCTCAACAGGGTTGTCCAATAAGAACAGATGGCTTATCCACAAAATCCACTGCCACTCAGGTATCTGTCGTTCACTCATTTATTTAATAAGAGTCCGAAGCACACATCCATAATGTGAGTGAGGGGATTTAACAGGCTGTAAAATGCTACATGCCGTGTGGTGAAGTGATGGTGTGGTTTAGTCTCATGGACGCACACCGCTAACAGCATTAGAAGGAACGAAAATCCAAACGGTGAGTAAAACTGCTGACTCTTCCCACCTGCAGCTCCGACTGAACTCTCTGCGTCGACGTGTGTGTAATGATGAGGTAGAATTGTGTCTTCTGATTGGTGAAGAGGATGGGTTGCCTCACTGCTCATTGGCTAACCGGCAGCAGTATGCTGATATCTTTACTCAGCAGATGTGGCTCCGTTCGTGAGTTCTGCCGACTGGCTGGCCTTTTGTACAGCTGCCCCCAAATTTGCGGAGCAAAGGTGCACTTCACTTCACAAGGTCAGGCAGTAGACTCCGGTGGAAGAGCTGGAAGTCTGATAAGTCGTACCGCTGGTCGTGTATATGTCTTGTCTCCAACCTGTATCTGAACAGTCCGAACCCTGCCATCTGCTACAGGGATGACTTGGATGACCTTACCAACTGGCCATAGGGCACGAGGGAGCTGGTGGTCCACAATGAGAACAATAGTGCCAACAGTCAACTCATCTCTTTCCTGCTGCCATTTGTGCCGCATCTGGAGTGAAGGTAGATAATTCCGGATGTAGTGGATCCAGAATTGATCCGCCAAGGCTTGACGTTGCCTACCACCTACAACGGCTCAGGAGTTCTGCTTCTGGGTAGACGACCTGTGGCATACCGGAATCAGGCCGCCCCATCAACAACATGTTGGGAGTGATTGGATCAGCGTCTGCTACGTCTGAGGAGACATAACCTAGCGGCTTAGAGTTGATGATGCTCTCTACCCCGCTGAGTATCATCCTATAGACTTCCTCAGTGACATGCTGCAAGCCGAGAATGGTATGCAGTGCAGACTTGATGGAACGAATCTCCCGTCCCCAGGAACCACCAAAATGTGGAGCCTTTGGAGGGTTGAAACGAAAATGAATCTGCTGGCTGGCCAACTGTGACTTCAGAGCTGGGCCGAGTGCATTGAAAGCCTCCTGGAGTACAGAGCTACCACTTCTGAAGTTGGTACCTTGATCCGACAGTAGTTTGAAGGGCTTCCCACGTCTCGAGATGAAACGACGCAGTCCCATCAGGAATGAGTCAGTGTCCATGCTGGCAAGCAGATCAAGGTAGACTGCGTGGGTCATTAGGCATTTGAAGATGATCCCCCACCGTTTCTCTGTACACCGCCCCATCTTGACAAGGTATGGGCCAAAGCAGTCCACCCCAGTCAAATAGAAGGCTGGGCGATGAAGTCTTAAACTGGATAAGTCAGCCATCTTGGGAATGACCGGCTGGCACCACCTGCATTCAGGACAGTTGTAGTGGTGCTTCCGAACGGCCTCTCATCCTCGAAGTATCCAGAATCTGCGCCGGAGCTCAGCAAAGACCCTCAGGTGAGTAAGCTGGCGATCACAATCCTGGATGATGAGCTTTGTGATAGGATGCTGAGGGTCAAGAACGACAGGATGCAAGATGTCTTGACTGAGGGTTTCACATCTGCAAAGCCGCCCCCCTACACGAATCAGTTGAGCCTCTGGGTCATACTCAGGAGCTAAGGTAAGTAGGTGACTGCTGGCAGCTACCGGTTTGTGAGATGACAGCTGAACAAAATCTTCAGGGAAACTGTCTTCCTGTACCTTCTGAAGGAGTGCTAACTCCGCTTGCCTGTAATCCTCTGCTGTGGGTGTCGAGTCAGCGGCTGTCCCATGGATGGCTCGAACGTAAGCTTCCAGCAAGGCTTGGAAGCCACTGAAAGAACCAACTTCAGGTAGATGTGGATCAGATATTCTGGTGATGTTCCCACAGAAGCTCTCCTTCCGCAGCTCTGATGAATCAAGAGAAATGTGGTTCGGGAGCTCTGGGCAGTATGATGCGGTCTGCCAGAATAAAGGTGGGCCCCGGCGCCACCGATGATAAGAGGTGAGCTGCAAGAGCAATAATCCTTGAGTGATGTCGTCGGCAGGATTGTCGCCTGATCTGACATATCTCCACAGGCTCCCTTCAGTTAGCTCTTGAATATCTGCGACTCTAGAGCCCACAGAGACCTTGTAGCGGCAGGATTGGGACTGGAGCCAGTTCAGGACTGTAGTGGAGTCGGTGCAATAGACAATGCTTGAGATACGAAGGGTGAGTTCCCTCTTGAGAACGGCAGCAAGCTGGGCTCCCACATGAACAGCACAGAGCTCCAACCTCGGAATGGACTGTTGACGGACGGGAGCAACTCGAGATCGGGCGGCGAGGAAGGCTACCTGGATTCCCCCCATATGATCTTCTGTCCGAAGGTAGTCTACAGCTCCATATGCCTTCTCAGATGCATCGGAGAAGATGTGGATGCTCTGCTTGCAAAGGGATAAGTCTGTCTCTGGCTGCACGTAACAACGTGGCAGGGAGACATCAGGGAGCTGAATCAATTCACTTTCTCATGGATGCCACAGCTGCAGCAGGTCGATTGGCAGATTCGGATAATCCCAGTCTCTCCTTTTCCTCCAGAGATGCTGCACCAGGATTTTGGCCCGAGTGGTGTAAGGAATGAGGAGGCCAAGCAGATCATACTGCTTGGCCAGAACCCGATAGATGTTGCGCATTGTGGGCTCCACCAACTGCTCGGTGTGCCGAATCTGATATCTGAGCTCATCAGACTGACAGTGCCATTGCAGGCCCAGAGTCTGCTCTGGTACATCAGTCCCATCGGGGGAAAACCACAGTTCACTGCTCTGTGAGACCGATCCAGGTGGCATATGATTGATGAGTTCTGGGTAGTTGGAAGCCCACTGTCGTAATACGAAGCCAGTTGTTGACCAGTTGCTGGGCTTCGGGAAATGATGCAAAGCTCTGGAGGGGATTGTCAACATAGAAACATTTCTCCACTGTGTGACGGGTATCCTCGCTGGGGCTGCTGGGATCCAGAACATGCATTAGAAGCTAACAGCATTAGAAGGAACAAAAATCCACACGGTGAGTAAAACTCTGCTGACTCTTCCCACCTGCAGCTCCGACCAAACTCTCTGTGTCAACGTGTGCATAATGATGAGGTAGAATTGTGTCTTCTGATTGGTGAAGAGGAGGGGTTGCCTCACCACTCATTGGCTAACCAGCAGCAGTATGCTGATATCTTTACTCAGCAGATGTGGCTCCGTTCGTGAGTTCTGCCGACTGGCTGGCCTTTTGTACACAGCAGTGGAGAGTAGACTTTATCACAGTAGATGTCTTTCTGAAAGCGCTGTAACTAAGTTTAAGAATATAGTCCACCCACTGTTATCATCTTCAATGACCTGTACCAACATAGAGCAGAGCAGAGGTCGATTATCTTGTTAATAATTTTACCTCCTCACTACGTACGACTCTGGATACTGTAGCTCCGGTGAAAACTAAGGTCTCAAATCAGAAGTACTTGACTCCGTGGTATAATTCTCAAACACGTACCCTAAAGCAGATGACTCGTAAGCTGGAGAGGAAATGGCGTGTCACAAATTTAGAAGATCATCATTTAGCCTGGAGAAATAGTTTGTTGCTTTATAAGGAAGCCCTCCCCAAAGCCAGAACATCTTACTATTTGTCACTGATTGAAGAAAATAAGAACAACCCCGGGTTTCTCTTCAGCACTGTAGCCAGGCTGACAAACATTTAGAGCTCTGTTGAGCCAACCATCCCTTTAACGTTAACTAGTAATGACTTCATGAACTTCTTCACAAATAAAATTTTTATCATTAGAGAAAAAATTACCAATAATCATCCCACAGATGTAATATTATCTACAGCTACTCTTAGTACCATTGATGTTAAGTTAGACTCTTTTTCTCCAATTGATCTTTCTGAGTTAACTTCAATAATTACTTCCTCCAAACCACCAACATGTCTTTTAGACCCCATTCCTACAAAACTGCTCAAAGTAGTCCTGCCATTAATGAATGCTTTGATCTTAAATATGATCAACCTATCTCTAATAATCGGCTATGTACCACAGGCCTTCAAGGTGGCTGCAGTTAAACCTTTACTCAAAAAGCATCTCTAGACCCAGCAGTCTTAGCTAATTATAGGCCAATCTCCAACCTTCCTTTCAAATCAAACATCCTTGAAAGAGTAGTTCAGAATCAGAATCAGAATCAGAAAGGGTTTTATTGCCAAATGTTGAGCAGGTTTACAACATTAGGTAATTGCTGCGGTACTTAGTGCAAACATACTGTCATATAACGCTTAAATAGACATGAAAATAAAAATAAGAATAAGAATTAAAAGTGCTAAGTAGATAGATATATACATGAGTGCAGGTGGTGATCAGTGCCAAACATGGAATGAAGTGAACGCAGTGAACACAGCGTAGGGTCATGTGTTAGTGGTGGGAACAGTCATACGGTTATTGTTCATGTGTCCAACAGCAGAGGGGAAGAAACTGTTCTTATGGCGAGAGGTGCTGGTGCGAATGGACTGGAGCCTCCTGCCTGAGGGGAGCAGGTCAAACAGACTGTGTCCAGGGTGAGAAGGGTCAGTTGTCAAACAGCTAACAGATCATCTGCAGAGGAATGGCTTATTTGAAGAGTTTCAGTCAGGTTTCAGAGCTCATCACAGCACAGAAACAGCTTTAGTGAAGGTTACAAATGATCTTCTTATGGCCTCTGACAGTGGACTCATCTCTGTGCTTGTCCTGCTAGACCTCAGTGCAGCGTTCGATACTGTTGACCATAATATCCTATTAGAGCGATTAGAACATGCTGTAGGTATTACAGGTACTGTGCTGTAGTGGGTTGTATCATATCTATCTAATAGACTCCAGTTTGTACATGTAAATGGAGAGTCCTCTTCACACACTGAGGTCAATTATGGAGTTCCACAGGGTTCAGTGCTAGGACCAATTCTGTTTACATTATACATGCTTCCCCTAGGCCAGGGGTCATCAACCTTTAAGACCCAAAGAGCCATTTGGACCCGGTTTCCACGCAAAAGAAAACTCTGGGAGCCGCAAATACTTTTTGACATCTAAAATGAACATAGCGATCGTGGCTCAAGAGTTGGGAGTTGCCATCACCAGTGTGTGAATGGGTGGATGACTGGTTGTGTAAAGCGCTTTGGGGTCCTTAGGGACTAGTAAAGCGCTATACAAATACAGGCCATTTACCATAACACTGTATATATTGTTTTTTTTTTACCTTCATGCTTTGTGTGAACAACTAAAGTGTGTTGCTTGTGAAATCCATGAAGTGCTACAGAGAAAATTACATTTTATTTATGTAATTAACACATTTTGAACTCTTAAAGAAATATGACAAAAAGGAAAGACAGTCAGTTGAACGTCTCTTAAATGAATTTAAAAGCTAAACTTAAATGATCCATGTAGCAAAGAAAAACTGTTGTGAGCCGCCACCCTTATATCGACTTTGGGCTTTTGGAACTTTTTGGAGCCTTGACCTGAATTTTAAAAAACAATTGGAAAAAAAATCACTATGCTACTAAAAAAAATGAAAAATAAATATTTGCAAAATTCTGCATAAATATTTATTTTACCTGGTTAATGTGTGTGGAGGGGCGTGGTCTGCAGTGCCGCTGCATTGGAGTTGAATGCACTTGAGCGGCACCCGCAATCACACCTCGCCGCCTTAAAGTCTGTGCTCTCTCTGCTGTTGTGTTGGTGTGTGTCGGGCTGTGAGCTGCAAAGCTACAGCCAGCTGTGTGCGTACAGCAACTGTGTGTGAAAAGTGGTCAATAAAGAGATGCTGAAAAGCGTGTTCATGCAAACATCATCGGGTCGTGATATGTTTACAATGGGACTTCTGCTCCTGAACCTCTGCACACAGCGTCTACAAATCGGGGCTGTACGAAGTCATTTTCATCTTTACGCAGGACTGTAAGAGGACAGGAGAAATATGCTCTTTCTTTCTAGTCCCTGTCAGTACTCTTGCTGCAGCATTTTGGATTAACTGAAGGCTTTTCAGTGAGTTTTTTGGACATCCTGATAATATTGAATTGCAGTAGTCCAGCCTGGAAGTAATAAATGCATGAACTAGTTTTTCAGCGTCACTCTGAGACAGGATATTTCTAATTTTAGAGATGTTGTGCAAATGGAAGAACGCAGTCTTACATATTTGTTTAATATGTGCGTTGAAGGACATATCCTGGTCAAAAATGACTCCAAGGTTCCTCACAGTGTTACTGGAGGCCAAGGTAATGCCATCCAGAGTAAGAATCTGGTTAGATACCATATTTCTAAGCTTTTCAGCGCCGAGTACAATGACCTCAGTTTTATCTGAGTTAAGAAGCAGAAAGTTAGTGGCCATCCAAGTCTTTATGTCTTTAAGACATTCCTGCAGTTTAACTAATTGGTGTGTGTTATCTGGCTTCATGGACAGATAGAGCTGGGTGTCATCTGCATAGCAGTGAAAATGTATGCTATGTCTTCTAATGATGCTGCCTAGGGGAAGCATGTATAATGTAAACAGAATTGGTCCTAGCACCGAACCCTGTGGAACTCCATAATCAACCTCAGTGTGTGAAGAGGACTCTCCATTTACATGCACAAATTGGAGTCTATTAGATAGATATGATACAAACCACTGCAGAGCAATACCTGTAATACCTACAGCATGTTCTAATCGCTCTAATAGGATATTATGGTCAACAGTATCGAATGCTGCACTAAGGTCAAGAAGGACAAGCACAGAGATGAGCCCACTGTCAGAGGCCATAAGAAGATCATTTGTAACCTTCACTAAAGCTGTTTCTGTGCTGTGATGAGCTCTGAAACCTGACTGAAACTCTTCAAATAAACCATTCAGTAGTGACTTGAGGTGGAGTGACTGTGTAACGCTCCCGCCCACACACCCGCCGGACGTGACCACAAACACGCCCCCTCAGTGTTGCCAACTTAGCGACTTTGTCGCTATATTTAGCGAGTTTTCGGACCCCCTTAATGACTTTTTTTCTAAAAAGCGACTAGTGACAA
Organism: Neolamprologus multifasciatus; assembly: GCF_963576455.1. NCBI lineage: Eukaryota > Metazoa > Chordata > Actinopteri > Cichliformes > Cichlidae > Neolamprologus > Neolamprologus multifasciatus. Next base: position 1,387,816 of record NC_140450.1, on the reverse strand, counting down.
ATCTGAAACTTTTTCTGGTGTTACTGGAGACTTATTTATGACGACTTTTTGACGTGAAAGCACGTATTGCTCTTACTCTCAACAAGCAGTGGTGGTGCCTTGGGCACCTCACCCGTGCCAAAGCGCTCACAGGTGGAGGATAGTCCTCCCCCAGCTGCTATCAGGGCAGGAGACGTTCACACCTGTGCGTCCAAACTGCAAATGAATCGCGCATGAGCACTGACTGTAATGCAGTCAGTGTTTCTTTTACTGTTATGCTTTTTTGTGGATCTCAAGGTTTAAAACTACTAATAAACACACACACACACACAAAGTAACTCCACCAGGGTGCCAATTTCGGGTCACTTTTGCCGGCCCAGGCCTGGATAAAGGAGCAGGGTTGGAATTGTGACATTAAAAAGCAATAATTGCTCAAATAAATTTAATTTGTAGTTCTAAATAAATTCTAAATGCATTTAGGACATTTTTTTCTCACTTTATGTCTCTTCCACGATGTTATTTCTCTCTCCAACAACATAGGTTACAATTACATTAGCATGACCAGTTATGCAAATTAGGCGATGACGTCATTTAGCGACTTCTAGCGACTTTTAGGACAGCCAATAGTGATTTTCCTTACTGAGGAGTTGGCAACACTGGCCCCCCTACACTTTTTACGTAGCCCGGCTGCTCGAGTTTTTTTGCTGGTTTACCGCGACTGACGACTCGTTTAATTAAGGTAAATACAACCATGTCACTGTTATAAAAAAGACACACAGCTTATCATCTTATAGTTCTAAAATCACTCTGTTGTTAATTCGTTAGTTAGATTAGCCGCTAGCATACGCACTGTGTTGGAGGCTTGTTGCTAGCTAGTTAGCGATGCTACACACCTGCTACTCTTGATACTCTTCAACACTTATGTTTTTTTTAATCCATTTTTAGACAGCGATGAGGTCATCTGCACACTCTACAGAGGCCCAGAGTTACTGTTAATATCAAAAATATAATGCTGTCCTGTGAGATTTTAACATAAGACTGTGAGTGTAATGGATCTAAAACTGTTTAAATCTCTACAGCCTGGTAACATGGAGACTTTAAAAACAGCAGCAGGTTTAGTAGTGTAGTCTAATTTGTTCTTTTCATTTAATAATAGAGTCCATATTATATCAACAGCTACATTCACCCTGGAGAGAAACTAGTGAGGGAGACCATCAGGACCAAGCTGGGTTTCCTGGGTCCAGAGGTTTGGAGAAACTTCTTCCCTTTCTTTCCTCACAGCTGTCCTGTGCCATAAGTTCTGTTGACCCGCTGTAAGAGGCGTCATTTAAGAAACACCAGGAAGACTGAAGCTCATGGCAGTGATCAAGCAGGACTCATGATCTTCACCAGCAGCTCCCTCACAGGGAAATCTTCAGCACTCCTCCGTAGGCCTGCCCCAGGAGATGGATAAACCCAGCATTTCATCAACACTGTGATGAGACCTTTGGTTTGTGTAATGTTATAAATACTCAGATACTCCCCAGAAGCTCCGGACTTTTACATAAAGATATTATATTCAGTCCTGTAGAAAGTTATATATTTAAAAATATGTGATCCTCTCTGGTTACTCTGGTATGAATAACTCTGAATCACTTTATGGTAAATAACACACTATCTGCAAAAAACTGTGAAAGAATTCCAGATGACAAGTTTGTAGTTCAACATACAAGTGACGACCTTTGACCTTCATCAGGTTTTATTTAATTGTGTTAGAGAAACTCATCAGTAATGATCAAAAAATGTAAATGCAGATACTTGAAGAGGAGCGACATTAAACATTCAAAGCTGTTAACACATTTGTGTGAAATTACAAAGTACAACAATGGAGAGCACGTCAGCTATGAAGCTTTTGAGGACACAGAACAGGATTTATCAAAAGATCAACAACCCCCGCCAAAAAAGGAGACGAAGACTCCAATCACTGACGCTGTTAAAGCTGCAGGTAAGATGAGAAACTCTTCTGACAAAGATGAAATACACAGAATATACAACATCTATGATTCAATAATCAGCACAGCAATTTCTTATTTTGACAGGATTGCCCAATAAATTAAAACAAATCAATCCTCAAGTTTCTGGAAAAACACCTTTGTCCAACAGTAAGTAAAATGATGTCAGGGCTCATCCTGTTTTTGAAAACGGGCATTTCTTTTGTCCTTTTTTGGTCTGAACATCCAACAGTTTTAATTATAATAGGATAGGCTCAGTGCCCCTGCGAGGCTGAAAAGGATAAGAAGAAGAAAATGGATGAATAATATATATTAGTAGGCTTGTGCAGAACTTCAGTGAGCTGAGGTTGTTTAAACTTAACTTAATAATTTAACATTAAACTTTGACCTTATACAAACAGTTGTGCAAAAAGCTTAAATGTTTAACACATTCACACACAATGACTAACTGTGTTGGTGTTTGGATTTTAATCTTTAAGTGTGACTCACATCACATCACATTTGACCAAGTCAATCGATGAGTAATACTAAAGGTTCTCTGAGCATACTGAGGATTGAAGAGATCTCCTCGTACAAGCCAAGTGCTGTGATTTTAGATTAATTTGTGTTTGTGTTCTCTTTGTTGTATCACAGTGTCTGCGTTCAGGATTGTGCTGCTGGGCAAAAGTGAAGATAAGAAGACAAAACTTGGTAACTTGATTATTGGGCACCAAGGATTTCACTGCCAAAAACTCATTCACTGTGTGGCCTCCTGTGGAGAGTGGAGAGGAAAACTAGTGACAGTAGTCAAAACTCCAGACTTGTTCAGTCTGTCTGAGGAGGACATGAGAAGAGAAGTGAAGAGGAGTGTGAGTCTCTGTCATCCTGGACCAAATGTTCTGCTGCTGTTGGGGAAACCTTCTGAATTCAGTGAGGAGAACAGAACAACTCTGAAGTTCATCCTGAGTCTGTTTGGTCACAATGCTTTTAAACACTCGATGGTCATCATCACACATGATAATGAAATGAGTTTCTCTGTGAATGAAGTCCTCAGAGAATGTGGAGGAAGGCACTACAACATGTCTGAAGATAACTATAGATCGTTAATGGCGATGATTCAGGAAATGACAAACCAATACAATCACCTGATAAAACCGTCTTTAAACCTGGTTCTGTGTGGGAGGAGAGGAGCAGGGAAGACGTCAGCAGCCAAGGCCATTTTAGGTCAGACTGAGCTTCATTCAGTCTCCAACTCATCAGAGTGTGTTAAACATCAGGGAGAGGTGTGTGGACGTTGGGTTTCCCTGGTGGAGCTGCCTGCCTTGTATGGAAAACCTCAGGAGGCAGTGATGGAGGAATCACTCAGGTGTATCTCCCTCTGTGATCCTGAGGGTGTCCATGCCTTCATCCTGGTCCTACCTGTGGCTCCCCTCACTGATGAAGACAAGGGAGAGTTAGAGACCATCCAGGACACATTCAGCTCTCGGGTCAATGACTTCACCATGATTCTGTTCACTGTGGACTCAGATCCTACAGATCCAGCTGTTGGTAACTTTGTAAAGAAAAACCAGGACATCCAGGAGCTCTGTGAGAGCTGTGGAGGAAGCTCTTTTGTTCTTAACATTAAAGACAAACAGCAGATCCCACAGCTGTTGGAAACTGTGGAAAAAATCAGTGTCCACAAAGACAAATCATACTGCTACACAATGTACACATTTGGACAAGCCCAACTAGAGAAGATGTTACAACAAGAGAAATTCATCACCCAACTTGCACAGAACAGAAGCACTGCTGCTTGTAAGTACGTTCTTCTTCTTTTTGCTTTCTCTAACCCATGTTTGATGTAGACTGGTCGACTGTACTGACTGTTGACATTGTATGCAGGTCATGAAGAGATGCAGAGCGTGGGGTGTCTCAGGATTGTGCTGATAGGTAAGACTGGCTGTGGAAAGAGCTCTTCAGGAAACACCATTCTAGGAAGAGCAGATACATTTTTATCTAAACCTTTCCAAAAGTCGGTCACCAAGCGCTGTCAAAAAGAACAGGGTGATGTCACCGGCCGTCCTGTTGTTGTGGTCGACACTCCTGGACTGTTTGACAACAGTTTATCACATGAAGAGATCAATGAGGAGATGGTGAAATGCATCAGCCTCCTGGCTCCAGGACCACACGTCTTCCTGTTGGTTTTACAGATCGGCAGATTCACCCCAGAGGAGAAGGAGACGCTGGAACTGATCAGGAAAGGTTTTGGAAAGAATTCAGAAAAGTTCACCATCATTCTTTTAACAAAAGGAGATACACTGAAACATGAAAATGTATCTGTTGAAGAATACATTGAAAACTCAGAAGATTCCTTTAAGAAGCTGATCTCTGACTGTGGAAGAAGGGTGCATGTGTTTAACAACTATGATAAGCAAAACCGCTCACAGGTCAGTGAGTTGATAACAAAGATTGACACAATTTCTTGGAGCAGCTGAGAGAAGAGCTGAAGAGGGACAGCGTATGTGCTCGCGTGATGCAGCTGTGTGAGGAAGGATGGCCCACACATTTCAACAGCGAACCAGCGCTAAGACTGTACTGGGCAGAACGGGCGTTCCTCACCGTACATGATGGTCTGCTAATCAAAGGGGACAGGTTGGTTATACCTGCAACTATAAGAAATGATGTGCTCACCAGACTACACGAAGGTCACCAGGGAGTGGTTAAGTGCAGAGAGCGAGCACGACAGACGGTTTGGTGGCCAGGGCTAAGCCAGCAGATAAATGAGCTTGTCCTTAACTGTCGGACATGTTGCCAAGAGAGAGAAAACCACACAGAACCGCTGATGCCATCACAGTATCCGGGGCGGCCGTGGCAAAAGCTAGGAGCCGATCTGTTTATGCTGAGAGGGAAAACCTACCTTCTTGTTGTGGATTATGCCTCAAGATTTGTTGAGATTGCCCCTCTCACACCTTCAAGGTCAGAGGATGCGATCCATCATCTCAAAGGGATTTTTGCACGTCACGGGATCCCCGAGCAGCTGGTAACAGATAATGGGCCGCAGTTTTCAGGGGCAGCTTTTGAGACATTTGCAAAAGTGTATGGCTTCTGTCACATCACAAGCAGCCCGAAATATCCCCAAAGCAATGGCGAAGCCGAACGAGCATTTAAGACTGTCAAGAATCTATTGCGGAAAGCTGCTGATCCACACTTGGCTCTGCTCGCTTACAGAGCCACCCCACTGCAGAATGGCTATAGTCCAGCCCAACTCTTGATGGGGAGACGGCTTCGCACCACAGTGCCAATACTGCCATCTCTGCTTGACCCCGCACTTCCTGATAGTGTGGTTGTCGCCCGGAGGGAAAAGGAGAGGAGGACTAAAGAGGCACAGTCATATATCCTTCGTCATCGCGCACGCAGCCTCGACAGGCTCACTCCAGACCAAGAAGTGTGGATAACAGACCAGAGAGCCAGCGGCACCATGATTGGCAGCCACTCCACACCACGATCATATCTCATGGAGGGACCTCGTGGGACAATTAGGTGCAATTGTCGGCACCTTGTTCCCATGAAACACTCTCCAGACCAATCTGAGAGCAATAATGGGGAGCCAGAATCTGCAGAAGCCGGGGAGCAGTGCTCCACGGACATGCCAGAGACAGTTTCTCCAGAGCTTCCATCTACACCCAGAACCAGATCCGGAAGAGTGGTTGTGAGACCAACCAGAGTGGACTTGTGACGGATCAGATGGAAAGGACAGTTGTACACAAGAATACCCCTCTTTCGTAGTATTCTTTGCACAGTAAGGGTAAAAGTATAAAAGCTAAAAGGTTGTCATTTTCAAATATGCATGTTCAGAAGTTGGGAAATACAGGGGGTGTGATGAGTTAGCATGTAAGAATTTGTGTTACTTAACGGGTTAATTAGAGTTAAGATTTTCGTTATATAGTATTCCTTACAGGTAAGCGCAGGACCAGACCTTCCAGCCACGGAGGCAGAATAACCCTCTAAGGTCTGGTGAGTTAATGGTAGTCTACCCATTGATTCTAGAAAGGGGAGATGTGGTGTAATTGCATTGTACAGTAGATGTTAATGCAGCCGGTCAGTGTAGTTAGGCTGATGGCAGCTAGAGGGCGAGACCGGTGTGTTTTTGAATAGAATGTATGTTATGTAGGGTGCAGAGCAAGAACAAGAAAATAAAGTGTGGTTATGAATCGTACAGTGGACCCGCGTATAATTGAATAACACGACAGTTGGGAGCTCTGTGTCTGATCTAGAAACTCTGAAATTCAGTAGATCTGAGCCGTACATTAAATACTCACATCAGCCTGTACTTTGAATACTGTATGAGCTGTATAAAATACAGCTATGCATAAGTATTTTGAATGAATAGAAATGTGACATGAGAAGGTGTGTCTTTGACTGTTCCTGTATAACTTATTTTCGGACTAGCTGACAAGTTATGCTCCGGTCATTTGATGTTTCCAAGATAGATGTTCTATAGTAATATATGTCACGGCCTTTTATGTTCCAAACACCAAAAAAGTCCAAGAAAAGGCCGTGGGTGGCAACGGGAGGTTTGTTTTAGAACGCACTTCTGACTCCATTGTTTAAAACTCATGTTGTTTATTTTCGTGGAAAATTATAAACAAAAATCAACCAAATAACTTCTTACAACTTAAAATTAAACGAAAGTTAACTTACTTTGCTTTAACAACTTCAAAAGTGGTCAAAAAATCATTTTCTAACACTCCCGTCTTCCCATCAAACATTTGGCAAACAGAAAACCATCTTTACCACACCCCTCCAGGGTGCTCTTAATCCCCTGATTAATGGGGGGAATAAAATGAATTACAAATTTACATAACAAAACTAGGTCAGCATATTCTTACAACTTTAAAGAAAAAACAAAAATGAATACAAATTGCGTTTTATAAACATTCAACAAAAATGGCCACAACAATATAGTTAAATTTTCTTTGTACATTTCATTTATCCACCATCATACATCATACATACAAGCCAAGAAGAGGTCGTTATACTAACAAGAGGTATCAACGCGGGGCCAAAGTTCAGCACATGGTTAAAGTTTGTAATCCAGCCAGGGGACAGGTGTGGAACTCCAGGCCTCGAGGGCCGGTGTCCTGCAGGTTTTAGATGTTTCCTTGATCCAACACAGCTGATTTAAAGGCTAAATGACCTCCTCAACATGTCCTGAAGTTCTCCAGAGGCCTGGTAATGAACTGATCACGTGATTCAGGTGTGTTGACCCAGGGTGAGATCTAAAACCTGCAGGACACCGGCCCTCGAGGCCTGGAGTTCCACACCCCTGAGCCAGGGTGTAAATATCACTCAGCAGCAGGCAGCATCAACACATAAATCTACTCTACCCGGCTTAAATCACAAGACCACCTCTGACCAAAAAGCTGTAGATTTTTCTTGTTTGCACAAATTAATCCAGATTCACATTAATTCTGTTCACAGCTCCAACAAAATGAGGAAGAGGAGGGGGAGAAACACAATTAGATTGAATTACAATTGGATGGAAGGCGAGGACAAGAAGAAGGAAGCTTAGGATGAGGAGGAAGAGAAGCAGCAGGAGCATCTTTAGGGATCCCTATGATGTCATTGAGGTTTGTTTCATTAATATTGTCCTCTCACAAAGAAAGATGACTTGTTTTAGTTCACCTACTTCCTGTATTAAATAGTGATGTGCAAAACGTTGTGAAAAACCATGGAGCAGGCACGTATAGTGCATCTGCAGGTAAATGAACATCAAATCTCTAAGACAGACTGAAATCTGTATATTTATTACCCTTCTGATAAAATCCATGTCAGCCATTGGTTTAACATTTGCTTTATTGCTGTTGCTATGTTGGGACCATATTAGGATGAGGGATCAGAATCTGGAGTTATGCACACTATTGTTTCATTTAGTGTGTATCCATAAGATTCGTACAGCAGATCCAAGTTGTGCCTTGAAAACAGGAAAGTCGTCTGCATAGAGGAGAACTTTAATAGCAGGCTTGTACAAAGTGAGGCTTTGTGCTCACATTTGCTGCAAACACTCGTTTTACTTCTGTCACCCTGTTTTGATGCAGAATTCACTTGAAATCAGGCAAGAACTGGACTTATTTTTTATAATGTGTTCTTGTGAATTGATTGTGTATCGCATATGTTTGATTTGACTTTCTGCGAGACAACAGTCGTCTGCTGGCCAAAAAAGTTTTCCAAATACCTCCACGTGATCAAGCCTGGATTTAGAAAAGAATAGCAAAAAAAATCTGCTCCCCCTGCTTCAGATGCAATTTGTGTTTCTGAGTTCAGAGGCGAGAGGGGAGACCTCGGCTCATCCAGCTGGAGAGCCTGACCAGGAGGAGTCGAACATTAACTCAGCTCTTCCAGGGCACCCTGCAGACTCGGCTGTTGGCATCAGCAAGGGATGATGTGAACGCCAAACTGGAGTCCATCACAGGTCGACTGCAGGTATGCGAGTCAGACCTTCTGAGGACGGTTTCACTTTTCTCTCTTCTTTATAATTGACTCTTTTCTCTCTCTTTCAGCTCCTTGTCTCAGAGTGGGAGGGATTTGAAGCACAAAGGGAGGAGCTTGTCGTTTGGTTGGCTGATATAGATGTCCCCCTGAGTGAGGTTGACCAGCTGACAGGAAACACCTGTGAAAAACTGAAACAACTGCAGGTGTGGGCTTGTTTTGATATCACATATATTGATATGATACATATGTCAGAGACATTGTCCTAAACTGGACTAACAAGGAACCATGAGTCCAACATGAAACTTGCCTTACATAACGCTGAAGTTCATTGATCATTTTAATCATAAACTTGTTGTTGAAATATTTTTACTGAACATGCAAACATCTGCTGATAAAAATGTGTTGATTTATTGGTCTGTTATGAAGCTATTGCTATTTCTAATGCGTTTTATCACTTTCTGATGTTTTATTAATTAAACAATACATGTATTAATTGTTGTGTTATCTGTAGATATAGTATTTATATATATTTATTTATAGTATAGCAAATATATTTAATTATTACTGTTTAAATGACTAATATGTGACATGTATTAGTAGTGATGTTGTGCTGAGGGTTAAAATGCCTTTTTGTCTTTTGGTAACTACAAAATTACAATAAACCATTAATATATGTCTGTGCTGTGCTCGTATTTATTTTACCCTACTCAAATGCAATTTATGATACATTTTATTTTGAAAGATTTAAAATGGCTCTTTAAAGAACCCTTTAAAAAAAAAGGTTCTTTAAAGTGTTTTTTTTAAAGAACCAATTGAAGGACCTTTTTAAAATGGTTGCAGCTTTCTGGGCAACGTTCCTGTTACCATGACAACCATATGTTGTTCTCCGGTCAGGCCTGTAGAGTTAAAGAAGGGGTGTAGAGTGCGTACCATCTCCTATCACCTGATCTATGATGGAGGCCACGTTCCTGTGAGAATGATTCTCTCTGTTTATGTTAGTATCAGAGCAAATCCAAAACTATTATATTACAACACTGTGCAGTAAAAGACAACACATTAATATGTGATGCTAATTATGAGATATTAGCTGTAAGGATATAAATAAATCCCAGCAAATCTTATTGTGACACCTGATTGTTCTGTAATCTTAGCTTTAGTAGTTTTAATGGTTATAGACAAAATGGCTGAGGTGTTGGTAGAAATTGCTGTTTGCAGAATTTATGCATAAGTTTTTTTTAAATTTACAATATATATTTACATTTCAAGTTATAAAAATATTTAGCTAAACACGCTTGTGGATTTTACAGTAAAAAATATAATTGTTCTGTAATTGTTCTGACAGTAAATATCTGAAGATTTCGTGATCATTTAATTCACCAGAGGAGATGACCTAAGTGATTCAGTTCAGCATTATGTAAAAAACAGTGACAGTGTTTTACAAAAACGGATTCATGATTGTGGAGGCAGATATCAGCTCTTTAATAATAAGGATAAGACTATGGGCAGAAATCTGTGCCATCAGAAACTGAATTTGAATAAGTTAAATTTGAATTTGAATTGCTCAGATTGAATCTGAATTGTAACTTGAATAAATGCTTTTGAAAACTGAATTTGTATTAGTCTAATTTGAAATTCAATTTATTGGTTTGAAAATGATCATCACTAAACTGAAATTGAATTTTATATTTTGAAAATGAATTCATTTGCTTTGAAACTGCATTTTATCCTTTAAAAATTCAGCTCTCGAATAATTTCAGTTTCACTTCTCACCGTTCAGTTTCAGTTCCAAAATTCAGTTTTTTGGGACTTACATCCGGTTCAAGCGCAGATTAATAGAACTACATTTTACTAGCGGACCGAAAGTGTTACTGACGGGAATCTACAGCATCATGAGCTAAATTAAGACTTCAGAAGTCATTCGTCATGTCGAATGACCAGCGGATAAACTCTCAGGTTGGTAATAAATGTATTACATGTATAAGAACAAGCGTCATGTTAACAAACGATAGCCATACAGTAACTTTTATGCTTATTGTAGCTGTTAGCTAAAAACACTAATTTAGCGTAGTTTGCCCTGAATTCAGCTTTGACAAACAAATATGATCGACTGTTTCTAGTAGAATCCCAGAGTACCCCCTCTGTATGCTTGCAGAGACCCCTACAGTAGGGAAACATGCAAAACGGTGTCCAAACCTTTGTATTTTAGCTTTATTTATGTCTTACACAGCATCCCTACTCTTTAGCTAACTTAATAACTTTAGCTAAAGTGAATAGTTAGTAGGGTTGCTAACCGTCCCTTAAAAAACGGAATCGTCCCGTATTTAGAAACAAAAGTACACGTCCCGTATTGAGCTGAAAATGGACGCACTTTGTCCCGTAATACAGTGAGAATCAAAAGTAGTCTATAAGTTTTAATGTAATTAACGCTTTGTTTGAAAACATAATTCCCAGCCCCGCTCCTGCTTTGTGACCAATGAGCTGACAGCACACTTATGACAATTCGAGTATGACAATTACCGCTCATCTCATTGGTTGAGGAAAGGTCGCTTGCGGAGAAAATACCGGAAGACAACAGATGACCACAACAAAAAGCATGGCCAACAGGGAAACAAACGCCAACACTGCGGTGCGAGTCTCGGACGACAGTACACCTGAAGCTGGGCAAACACTGTGCGATTTTCAAACTGCACGATTGGCTCGCAGGGGTTAGAAGTTCGTAGGTCACGATGCAGGTCTCACACTATACCGCCCGATGCTCTGATGCGACCTGAGTCACACTGTGCCTCCATAAAATGAAGGTTATAACAGAAAATCTGTCGCTCGCTCTCCCTCTCTGTCTTTCACTCACACAGACACACACCACCATCAACTTTGCTAAATTGCTAATGAAAAACATGATCAGGCAGCTGTGATTGAGCAGCAATGTAAATCCAACTATTTTCACGGTTGTTGTGGTCGTGATAATTTTGTGAGGCCACACCGAAAAGGCTCGGATGAGCTTTCCAAAGTTCTACAAGTTGTGCCTCCATCGCTTGTGTCCAGATCACACGCTGCACAGCCGTGCTGCTCCGTCTTTTTCACCGACGTTTACGTGTTTGCGCGTGAGCAGTGTGAGCGGCTGCGGTGACACCCTCACGAGCGATTGATGATCGGGAGCTGGTCGTGAGGTGTTAATCGCTTCTCGTTATCCCACGTCTACTACATGATGCACGATGAAGGCCAATATCGGGCCGATCACCAAAACGGTCGCACGACTCAAAAATCGGCTCAAAATGGGTCAAAAATCGCAGAGTGTGAGCCAGGCATTAGACCAGCAATGTTTGTTCCTCTCAGAGAAAGAAAAAAAGGCTGCAAAAGTGCAGGGAAGAATGGGAAAAGGAAAACACCTGGCTGGAAAAGTGCACGATAACACCTATAAAGCGCACTGCACTGTGTGCCGGCGCACTTTTTCCATAGGCGTGCTTCTAATGGTGGGCACATGAAGAACATGAGGGGCGTGAAAGCTCGGGGAACCCTTAACCACTTTTCGTCCACCAGGCCACGGCAGAAGCAGATATGGTAAACACTGGTTTGTTTGTTTTTAAACCCTCTGGTTAAGGTTAAAATGGGCATGTGCAGTGAATATCAGCGCTATGTGGCCAGAAGTGTGATAATATAATTTATTTTGTGTAATAAACAACTGCAAGGATAGATGATTACAACAAATAGATGAGTAATACATAAAAGTAATACATAGATGAATAATGATGATGAGTTATGACGCGTAATCATGGGAACAAGTGGGTTTACAAACGGGAGCAAAGGCTGAAATAATGCCTCTACTGAAGCCAATTGCACTAAATGCACTAAATGTGCACTGTTACAAGAATATTTTTCTTTCTATTGTTTTCTATTAATTTATATAATTTTAAGTTAAGCAGGACAGAGTTCTTTTAAAAACAGATTTACTTTTATTCTCAAAAGTTAAGCATGACAGGCTTCTGTTTAAGAAAGAGACCTGTTTTATTGTGTTAATGTTGTCATTTTGAGCTAAAAATAAATGGCTAAATGATTTTTGTTTCCCATGTGTTGATATCACAAAGAATACGCATCTACTTAAATCAAATTCAAGTCAAATGGTTAAAAAAATAATTTCACACACAAAAAAAGAGCTAAAAAATTCACCACACTGGGAAGAGTGAAGACAACTGGGTCGCCCGGCCCTGGCCACGAGGTGTCCCTTATTTATTTCTCAGGGAGTTGGCAACCCTAATAGTTAGTCTAATTCATTAGTGCAGCATTACTGGATCATCTCTGTTTAATATATATATATAAGACAGACACACAACTCAGAGAGCTGCTGACAAAGGCTGATAACATGCTGAAGGAGAATGGAGACAGCTGAGCAAGATGCCTCAGCCTCTTGCTGAGGCATCTTGCTGAGGCAACGATACAGAAGGAAGTGCAGAAGATTCTGAAGCAAAATGAAGAAAAGCTGCAAAAACTGATCAATTAGATTTGTTTCATTCTTGAGTCTGATTGGTTTGCCGTATTTAGAGTTTGAGTTTGGATGATCAGCAGACTGAACAGCTGTTTCTGCGTCTCTCGGATGAATCCTTGATTTCTTCATATTTCCTCTTCAGGTCGTTCAGCTCTTCTTCTTTTTCTCGTTGGCTCTTTTCGTGCTGTTCCTTCACAGCTTTTAGTTCCTCATCATGTTTTTTCGTCAGGGCTTCGAGTTCACTGGTGTATTTATTATTTAATCTTTCAGCTTGTTTTCTGACCTTCTCTCCATATTTCTTCTTTATGTCATGAATCATTCTTTTTAATTCTGTTTTCTCCTTCTCCTCCTGCTCTCTTCTCCTTTCAGCTTTTTTTCTTTTCTTTTCATATTTTTCTCTTTCTTCTTCATACGCTTCCCAAAGCTTTTTAACTTTTTCTAGCTCGATCTCACATTTCTGTTCATCTTGCAGGCGTCGTTTTTCCCACCATTCATTTTGCTTCCACTCAAATTCTTCCTCCCATTCTTTTTCATTCTCTGGTTCTTCAAACAGCTCCAGAGTTAAAGATGGTTTGATGTGTTCAGATCTCTTCATTAAACAGAAATCCTTCACTTCATCAAATCCATCACAGCTCAGATGCTCTCCGTTGTTCTCCGTTATAATTTGATCCAAGAGTGTTAACAGGCCTGAAAGTTCAGATTTCTCCTGTAACAGGTATCTGTCTCCACACAAGCTCCTCATCTCTCTCACAGCTGGATACTGCTCTATGGTACCTGAGGCCTCCTCTTTGGATGTTGATATCAGAATCAATGAATGATCAAGTGATCGATCACTGAACAGTTGAAGGACTCTGCAGAGCCTCTGTTTGTGCTCCTCAGTGAAGTCTTCAGGCTGTAGAACCAGCAGGAACACATGAGGTCCAGGATCAGAGAGCCTCACACAGGTCTCTACATGTTCCTTCACTTTGTCCTCAGAGACGTCTGGAAGCAGCAGGTCTGGAGTGTTGATCAGAACTATTTCTTTGTCTTCCAGTTGTCCTCTGACAGATGAACAGCAGTTTGGTTCTTCCTCAGTTCTGAACTTGGTCTGTCCCAGGATGGCGTACCCAACATTTCTCCTCAAAGAGCAGCTGTTCCCCAGCAGAACAACCCTCAGCTCAGACACTGCAAAGATGCAGAGGACAACTTACAAATATTCATCTTTAGTTCAGCAGGTTTAAGTTTCTTCCACAGCACATCTGTAGAATAACAGAATACAGCAAAATATGATCTTAAACTGCAGAACTGGTCTGACTCACTGTGTGTTGGCAGGAAATTTATCCTGTTCTTGCACCTGCGTTTCAGAGGCGGCTGATCATCTGTGATGAGAAAGATTTTCTTAAAAACTATACACAACATTAATTTAATAGTTTACATGTAACTTGCACTGTGCCGGCTTACACGTGCTGTTGTTTCTGAATAAACATGAAAACTGATGAAAAACTGAAAACGCTCAAAAACAAACAGCAACATCTCGACACAGGCAGCACTTCATTGTGGTGCCATCTAAGAGTTGGAAGTGTCCCCACATGACGTCCCAAACACACCTTCACTGTATCCTTCCACTGCATCCCTGCCTGCTGTTTCAGCTCCTCCACCATCCCAGCATCCAGCTGTAATTCACTCATCATCACCATGTGTATGTGTATCATACTCAACTACAAACTTTGATCGTATTCAATTTAATTCAATTTTATTTATAAAGCATCAAATCACAACAACAGTCGCCTCAAAGCGCTTTATATTGTGAGGTGGACCCTACAATAATACATACAGAGAATCATATACAACTAAAATATATTTACTCGACTGTGGCTCAGGGGGTTGGGAAGCGTATCTGTAACCGGAAGGTTGCTGGTTCGATCCCCGGGCTCTGTCCTGGTCGTTGTGTCCTTGAGCAAGACCCTTCACCTACCGCCTACTGGTGTTGGCCAGAGGGGCCGATGGCGCGATATGGCAGCCTCGCTTCTGTCAGTCTGCCCCAGGGCAGCTGTGGCTACAACTGTAGCTGCCTCCACCAGTGTGTGAATGTGAGAGTGAATGAATAGTGGCATTGTAAAGCGCTTTGAGGGCCCCAAAAAGCGCTATATAAATCCAATCTATTATTATTACTTATGATGAAAACAGCAGAAAGGCAGCTGCATATTTCTGACTCACCAGACGTTGCTGCAGTCGCCATGACGTCGCTCTACTGGGAACAGGAGAAAATAATTAAACAGTATTTACTCTCTCTAATTACACACTGTCCATAAAGTTTCATGTGAATGAAACAAATAAAAAAATTATAATATAATATGTTAAACTGTTGAGTGACGCCCTCATTTCTTTATGCTTTGTTCCAAAAGAACTATTGATCCAGTTTCACTAAAAGACCTGTTGAGTAGATTCTATGCAGTTTATTGATTGCAATAAGGCATGTAAATAAAAAGAAATGAAACATCTATGCTACTCTACAAGATATTTTTGTAAAACTGGATCTAGCTTCTGAAAATGAAAAGTGAAGCCAAGGTGGGATTGCCTGAAATCTGCATTCTTTTTAATAGCCAGCAGAGGGCGCAAAAAGACTTTCAGTTGTACAGATGTTTATAGGAAGGAAAACGGCTTTCAGCTCCCTCGCTCTGACCTCAGTAAATACTTTCCTTGTGGGTTTATGGGATCAGCTGATAAATTCAGGTCACACTGAATAAAAAAAATGAACCAATGAACGTGTTATTTCCCTGCAGGTGAAAATGCGCAGCTCAGGCTTCATAACAGGACTTTTCTAGCCAGTTGGTGAACCTGAAAAAACACATTTTCACCCACTCCCACCCCAGCTCCTCATTCCAAGCTGTTTCAGACATTATCAATGCTATACTGTAGGCTTTGTTGTCGATGTTGCGACTTTCATCCGTAAATAAAGCCGCGGCCGGCTGAGCTGGTTGTGTCCCTGTGACGCGTCTCCAATAATAAATAATGAGTCGTACTTGTACTTTGAGCATTTATTTTAAGAACAAAACAAAACAAACGTTTGCGCTTTCAATCAATTAACAAATAGCGCATGGGTTAACTGGTGTGCCAAAAAATGACGGTCAACAGAAAAGTTTTCCCACAAACCACTCACCCAACAACACCTGCTGCGAACACCGAGATCAGGTAAATAGACTGTGACCACACCCACATGCCATCACCTGAGACGCAGGTAAAGCTACACACCTGTGCCACCTTAACAAAAAGGCAAAACATAAACATTGACTTTGGCTCTTACAGTCGATATCAGGGGTCCGTTCTTCGTACCTCGCTGGATTTGATTGTTGACGATTTCGCGTGATCTTGGATCGTTCGGTTCTCCGAAGCTCATCCGGGACTTGCTGTCATAGCAACAGATCCGTAAGCGTAAACCTGCTTGGGAGCAGGCTTACTTTATGTAAACAGGATTAGATCGCGGCCACTCAGGTATGTCCGCTTCATTTATATGAAAGCAACAGCGATATTTTTCCACTGTTTTTCCATAAATAAATATTATCAGTGTAACTAAAGATAATGCAGTATTTGATTCTTTTATTGATTTCATACAGGTCATTTCCTAAAAAAAGGGAAATGTACTATTAATCATTCTATTTCATGTATTTGATTATTTCAGATGTAATTCATATTTTAGAGTAGTAACAGTAAATTACTTCGTGTAATCAAGATGAGAGACCACGGCTATAAAAGCGAAGGTGGATTTGGGAAGTCTGTCGCAGCCATGTCCTGTCCGTTTGTACGCGAGCAACCCATTGCGGAAGGTGCAAGATTGATAAGGAGAGTTTTCAGAATTCAGCGTATATTGCGGGATAGACAGGATCCTTTAGCTCAGCGCGACAGTGTGCTCATAGAGAGATATCGATTTTCCCGTGAGGGTATTATTTACTTAACCAACTTGTTGGATCCCTATGTTAAGAGTTCCACTCACCGTAGTCGGGCATTACCAACTGCACAAACTGTGTGCATTGCCTTGCGTTTCTTTGCGAGTGGCACGTTTCTGTACGCTGTTGGAGACGCAGAGAACATTGGCAAAAGTGCTGTCTGCCGTTCCATTCGCAAAGTATACCTGGCACTCAAGCATTTCCTGGGTGTGTGTGGTTTTTTCCAAGCCACTTAAGACCACAGGTTGTCAAACAGGACTTTTTTTCTATTGCAGGTACATTAAATTCAATAATGAATGTGATGCGATCATGACCTATGTCTGTAACTATAGCTCGATTGTCCGCAGGCTTCCCTAATGTGATTGGTACCATAGACTGCACACACATTGCGATCAAGGCCCCCCCATGCCCCAATGAAGGGGATTTTGTCAATCGAAAGGGGGTTCACAGTATAAATGTGCAGGTGAGTAATACTAAGTAGTTCTTGCTCTGCTGCCGAAAAATACTGAGCGCGCTCCTTCGACATTTTCGCCGACCAATCAAAGGGTTGCCGATCAATGTTTCTACTATCGATGCGTAGCCCATTTTAAGCCACCCAGTGATCTCACATTACTTCATCCAGCTGTACTAATCGTCAACAACAGGTGTGTTCGAAGAACCGGAATAGCGAGCTCAAAGTTGGCGCGATGATTTGATCTTGGATGTAGTAAGCGAGGTACGGAGAACGGACCCCTGAGCAGCGTCCTCAAGCTTGCCAAATCAAGCACACGCACGCACACAACGCAGATCAAACCAATGTCCCCAATGGACAAGCGGTGACACTTACAAACTGTGTTCAAAACATCCAATAATACACAGAGTGAATCCGCGTGTCCTACCGCTTCTGAAGTGTCTGTTGCGCTGCGTTCCACCATGCCAGTGTGACGGTGCCGTTTCCAATTACTCCTTTGAGAACTGCGTCCACTCATCTGAAAGCTCCGTGACTCCAAAACGTATATCCAAAAATCCTCTTCATTGTTCTGATGCGTGCAATAAAAGACAGTTTTTCTGTTGACTAAATGTTGCGACTTTCATCTGTAAATAAAGCCGCGGCCGGCTGAGCTGGTTGTGTCCCTGTGACGCGTCTCCAATAATAAATAATGAGTCGTACTTGTACTTTGCGCATTTATTTTAAGAACAAAACAAAACAAACGTTTGCGCTTTCAATCAATTTACAAATAGCGCATGGATTAACTGGTGTGCCAAAAAATGACGGTCAACAGAAAAGTTTTCCCACAAACCACTCACCCAACAACACCTGCTGCGAACACCGAGATCAGGTAAATAGACTGTGACCACACCCACATGCCATCACCTGAGACGCAGGTAAAGCTACACACCTGTGCCACCATAACAAAAAGGCAAAACATAAAGATTGACTTTGGCTCTTACAGTCGATATCAGTTCTATAGGGAGTTCTTCTATTTCTCTCCCCAACCTATACTTCCTGTTGGGGAGAGCTGAAAGAAGTTAATTTGTTGCTATTGTTATTTAACAATAGCCTAAAACATAAAAGAATAACTATGATCTAATTCATTTCTATGTGTTTGGCCATGATTCTGTGTTTATATCTCATATCATACTGTAGTTGTGTATCCACAGGGTTAGGATTATATTTTGTAGTGTTCATATTTACATTAATCATATTTGTCTATTCCTATCTGTACACTGATGTCTAAGAGACGTATTTTGTACTTATACCAGTTTGAGAACCACATCCCTACTTGTCAGCCAATGTGTGTGGCAGCAGTAAACAGTGCAAACAAACAAATGTTTTATAGACAGGAAGAGTTACCTGGTGTGTACCTGTGAGACACAGATGGTTTGGATGCGGTGGCTGTATTTGATGACCTGGGAATGAGAGCAGTTAAGCAGTTGAGAAAAATTAGATCCATATTTCTTCACGAAGACAATAAATAAAATAGTTATTTACCACACAGATCGTTTTTGAAACACACCTATGTAAAAATGCTTATATAAAAAATGTTTTGAAAAATGTTTTGGTGTCCATCCATCTTCTTCCACTTATCCAACTCAGGATTGGAGGGTGGGCTGAAGCCTTTTCCAGCTGGTAAAGGGTGAGAGGCAGAGTACACCTGCACAGGTTGGAGGTTGCTTTAAATCATATTGGAATGACTGCTGCACCCACCGCTTTAAGCAAGAGGTCTGGAAGTGATGCAGCCAATAGGAGCAGCGCAGTCGTGTTTACACCTCAGACTTGATAAAAAACTCAGAATCATATAAAGGTGGAACTTGAATCTCTCTTGAGTCATAATGGCAGGTCTCATGTTACCTTTGACCAGCAATTCACTTTATCATTATCACACTGAGCTAAAATTATGATTTAAGATTGTCAGTTATTTACATACAACAGTCACAGTATCCACTATCACAGTACTGTAGTAACTAAGCCTTAACCCAGGGTTCAGTGCCTTGATCACAAATTAATGAATGTTAGAATTACTAATGCAAGCTATTTTAGGTACATAAAAAATGTAATTAAAAAAAGTTCAGTCATAATTCATAATTCCTTTAGAGGTTTTATCATGATATGAGTGGACTTTGCTTGCTTTCCATGTGCCTTCATGGGTTCTCTCTGAGTACTTCAGCCCACAGTCATGCATGAGTTACATTACTTGGCAATTCTAAATTGTCCGTAGGTGTGAATATGATGACTGGTTATCTGTCTGTGTAACCCCTACAACTGATTGGCGACTCTTCTAGGGTCTACCTGCACAGTGATTAACTTGCAAAAATGTATTTCATTACAATGTTTGGATACAGTTTATCCCCTTTCATATATCATAAATTAGATTTGCAAAATATTTCTCTGGAAAAGACAAAATCTCAAACACTCAAACAGAGCGTGATCACTGAAAACAAAGATGGCGTGGTACAGATCCAGGTCATATAACCAATATCACAGTTCTCCGGTAATTAAGTCCTAACACAAAGTCAGTGTCAGTGTTAAGGTGCTGGGACAGCAGCTTTGGAAAAAAAAAAGAATTTTCCTTCCAAACATACGAGTGTTTTAAGTTACATGTAAGTAGAAAGACCGATACAGAAAACTGTTCCCAAAACAAGGAAATTTAGGTTCAAGTGACAAATTCTTTAGTGTCAAAAGATTTATGTTAACAATGCATTAGATCTGGCTTGGCCACGAACAAACTCGTGTTTGGCTCTGGATTCATTGAGATTGATGGTAGCAGGAAAAACAAGACCTCTGTTCTGGAACTAACCACCAGTAAAGGAAGTCAGTTGTCACAGAGGAATCTGGATTTTCCAGTATGATGGTGCCTGTGTTTGGCTTTGCCGCTGTAGTTTGTCTCGCTCTAATTTAGTGCTGTTCTTTCTGGTCTTTTTGTTTTCGCTTTTTGTCGCTGATGTGTTGGCTGTCCTAGTCTATGATCGCCTGACGCTGGACCTTGTTTTTACTTTAGGATTAAACATTGGTTTTATTTGTTCTGAGTACATTTTCATTTCGGCTCATCACTGTATTCTGTTTAACTTGTCTTTTCATTTGTCCCTCTCTCCTGTTCGACATGTGGTTAGCTCTTTCATCATAAATTCCTCTACTGCTGTTAAATTTTCTGATGCTTTTAATTTAGTTTTACCTCCTTATAACGATGTTCATCTTCTAACAAATCTTTTTAACAATTCTTGTCTTTCTATTTTAGACAATGTTTGTCCTGTCAAAACCAGACTAGCTCCTGTTTCAAAGTCGTCTCCCTGGATAAATGACAGCATTCACTGTTTAAAGCGTTCCTGCCGTAAAGTTGAGCGATTATGAAGGAAAACTCATTTGCATGTTCATCTCTTTCATTTAAAGGACCTTTTATTTTCTTTTAAAACTTCAGTTTGAGATGCGAGGGCTGCCTATTTCTCAGACAGAGTTTCAAAGAGCAGAAGTAACCCCAAAGTGTTATTTGGCACCATTAGTGATATTGTTGCAGCTGCTCCACCTACTGTCCCAATTTCATCGAATGAAGATTATAATTTTTTTTCTTTCTTTCTTCGTTGAAAAAGTCAGTAATGTGAGGAACAATATCTCTCCTTCTGTGTACTTGTTGTCTGCTCCAACTCAAGCTAGGCCTGTAATTTTAGAAAGGTTTTTCCCCGTGTCCTTACCTGAGCTGGTCAAGTTAGTTAATTCGATGAAAGCATCATCCCGCTCTCTTGATATTTTACCTGGATCTTTGTTTAAAAGTGTCTTTCAGTCTGTTGATCCCTGTGTGCTTACAATTATCAATACCTCACTGGTTTCTGGTCAGGTCCCTGTTTGTTGTAAGAATGCTGTCATTCACCCTCTATTAAAAAAAAGCTTGACACTTCTCTGCTTCGCAGTTATAGACCAATTTCAAAATTACCATTCACTGAGAAGACTGGGAAAAGTTTTTAATATAACGCAATATAATGAGACTTTAACAACACAAGAATGAAGTAAGAATCATGCATCACAGTTCAACTGTTTCTGTCCCTCAACGCTGAGAATATATTTCTCTTTTCTTATTTATTTTTGGTTGCATCTACTCACCTGAAATAGTTAGCATGTCTTTTTAGCTCCACAGTCAGAAAGGAACGCCCGCTTCAGATGTTATCAGTCAATTCACTGGGCGTTATTAGAGGAAATCAGCCCCATAGATATTGGCCAGTAGGGCCTGCTACATTCAGATGGAGGATCACTAACATGAGGATGGGAACACTCTAGAATCCTCTCTCGCTGGATTCCGGTGGATCAGTATCCCCAACAGGATCTGTTTCCCGTCTGTAGGGAGCGCGCATTAGAAAGGGAGGCGGACCCAGTGGACTCCGCCTCCATTCCAACAACTAGACGTGGAAGTAGTGACGTTTTACTTTAGTGAGAAAGTGAAAGTGTCATGCGGTGTAGTAGGACTCAGGCGCAGAGCAGAGTTCAGGAGAAAGCAACGACTATTAACACAACCACCAGGTGCAGATATATACAGTGAGGGGAACGGGGGTCCTAAGTCCGAAAGGGAGGTCCGGAATTGGAGTCACAAACACGCTGGCTTTTCTTCTTTACAGCAGTAGAAATAACAGGTTAGTCGCAGGTCCGGGAAAAACTGTGCACAGGAGAGAATAAAGTTACACGGAGATCGCAGCAAGTCTACAAAGCTTTAAAGGTTCGAGGCAGAGGTTCACTAACGTGTCTCGCATAATCATCCAGCGGTGGGCTGTCTGCATCCCGGCCTTAAGAGTCCAACCCGTAATCAGAGCCTGACGAGATGCAGGTGTGTGCCAAGGGCGGGAGCCTGCAGTGAGCTCCGCCCTGGCAGGGAGGAGAATGTACACAAAACACATGTGGCCTTGTGGAGCTGGCCGGGCAGACACGGGGACCATGACAGAAAGTGTTGTTACGTTACAGTTCAGTTTGTGGGTTACAACAGAAAATGATACATTGATTGTTTAGACATGGATTATTTCAACAAACTGAGGGCGTTTTCCTGAATAAGAGATCATCACGACTGAAGTGATTCATATAAGCTTTAAGCTCAGTTTATCATGTCCTCAACAAGTAAACGGCTCTGCGTTTATTTCCAGATTTCCTATAAAAATACTGTTTGCTCTGATTGGTGCACATCGCCAAAAGTTATGTCTGCTGGAAACAAAAATACAGCTTTCTGAGTTCATCACTGAAAACAGCTTTCTATTTTATTCTGGTAAAACACATTTCTGTATCTGAAAAACAAGAATGTGCGACACTGTTTGTCTATGATTTTGACAGGGGGAACAGTGTGACAGGGTCAGCCTGAGAGAATCGGTTCCCCCCAAATAGGGGGAATATTAGTAGATGGTGGTTGTCTCTGGTGTGGTGTCATGGGTTTGCTTCCTTTTTCTGCACAGTTAGGCGGGGCGGTGTGTCACGGGATGCTGGCACACCGGCGGTACATCAGACGTCATTTGATGGAGCGTTATTTAGGAGCAGCGCGACTGACGTCTGGTGTCGGAGTATTGTTGCCTCTCTGAGTGGTAAGTTACTTTAAAAAAGTAATTAATTACTAATTACTTAATCAATATTGTATTTAAAATACTTATCTAATTACTGTCTGAAAAGTAACTTAATTACTCAGTAAGTAATTTAACTAAATACTTCTTGAAACACTCTCGCGGCCCGGTATCAAACGACTCACAAACCGGTACCGGTCCGTGGCCCGGGGGTTGGGGACCGCTGCTCTACAGTACGCAGCGGTAGCATCTCTTCCACAGTGTAGCCTGCAATTATTTTTTTTAAGCTCACCTTCAGACGCTTTCTGTGCTGCTGAAGTAAAATAAGTTTTTGCTGCTTAGCAGGAGTTGCCGCGTTGTTATCCATGGATGATGAACAAGGATCACTCAGAAGTGTTCGTCTATGCTCTGTGTCAGGCGCTTCAGTAGATTACTCCTGCTATGAACAGCAGCCCATAGTTTTTACATATTACTGTAATGTTCTTGTCTGCTTGTTTCAGAAACGTGAAGAGACGAGAATATGTCCATTTCATAAAACAGCCACTAGCTTCAGCAGTCATATTCTTCCGCTTTAGAATATGACTGCTACTCATGCACTTCAGCTACTATAAATAAACGAAATAAACTAAATATAACTTTAGCTTTACAGTGCTTTTGTGTTATTTTTGAGGGATGAACTGATTCAGATTCATAGATTAAAACTACGTACAAATGGCAAACATAAAAATGACAAACATTTAACAATTCACCTTAACAGGACACACATGATAAAACTTTGATATTTTAGCTTTAAATCAAATACACTTCAAGGTTTTTTTTTTTTTTTTAAAAAGGTCAGTTGAACTTCATTTTTTCAAATGAGCAGGATCCATGTTTGCAGGCACTGACAGCTGATGTTTCAGGGTTTGATGAAAACCATCTGCTCCAGTTTCAGATAAATCACAGCTCACATGCTTTTCCTTGTTCTCTCTCACAATCTGACTGAAGCGTGTCAACAGTTCCTGAAGCTAAAGATCTTTCTGTTTTAAATATCTGTATCTGCACATGGTGACCAGGTGCTTCAATGCTGGATGCTGCTTGTAATTTCCTGTGTAAGCTAATTGTTCCTCTGTAGGTGTTGATATCAACATTACATTCCACTCACCTGCTGAAGTCAGTGCTGCAGAGAGAAGTGCTGTGAGTGCTCAGGGTGAAGCGCTATATATACACATGGACCAGCCCATCATCACAGTCAGTGTAAAAGTGAAATTAAAAGTTTGCATCAGAACAAAACTGAAAGACATACCTGTGTACTTAATGTGTTTCTCATGTTTTCCTTATGAGCAGCTCATGCAGCATCCACACAGTGAACCTTTATTTTTGTTATGCATCGTTGTTAACTTTGATAAAACATACAATAAACATCTTTTATCAATCACTATTTTTTTTTTATTTCTAATGTGAATTTCTACTCACATTAATCCAACATTTAACACTTTTAACTGCTGGACATTTGTGGGTGATTTTCATACTTAAAGAAATCTTCCCATGTTTCAGTAATGGGATTTATATCAATGGTTATTTACTAGTCACCTGCTGTGAGTCTAGTTTATTGTGTTTGGTGATGTAAATGTTTGTTACTGTGGCCAAAGAACAGATATTGTTATAATGGTGACTGTGAACCATGAGATTCACTCTGTGGTGCTTCAGTTGTCATGTTCCTGAGGTTGTTCATGCCCTTTGTGACAGTGTATCAACATCTAGCTGATACAAAAAGCTGTTATTTTCTATATTTGAACATATTAATTAAAAAAAACAAACAGTCATTTGGTCTTTTTTTCTACCCTTTATTATCTTTTATATTACACATAATGTATAAATATTTGGTACAATATTATACATTCAACCAAAAACCAAAGACAAAAACAGTGTTTAAATGCAAAGAAAAGAATATTCACATAAGTAAATAAGTGTAAATAAGTAAATAAGATTTTAAAAAGATCAATGATTGAACAAATGTAGGTAACATGAAAAACAAAAAACATATTTTAACAGCTTTTGATTAAATTCTTAAAGTTCAAAATCAAACGAACAAATGGGGGAAAAAAATTCTCTGATGACTCAGTCAAGTGAATCATCAAACACCAAATGTAAAATTTAATTGTAACCCAACAATAGGCATATGTTTAAAATGTCAAATAAAAAAATTATTCCCTGTTTTCCATTCAACCTTTTGGCCATCTACAATGAACCAAAGAAAGTTGTGGTCTCTCTTTTGGTCAGGATACAGTGCATGAGGACCCGAGATGGAGGGTAACAAAAGACAAGCTCTTTATTGAGCTGATGAAGCTAAACATAAAACTAAGCAGTGCAATGTAATTCAACTCACTGGGGAACAGAGACACTAGGGCACAATAAAGGTACGCTCTGACAAAGAGACAAAGGAAGACACTTTAAATACACAGAGGAAAGAGAGGAAACACCTGGGAATGAAACAAGACCCAGGTGACCAGAATCTAACTGATGAAACGGATGAAGCAAAGCACAATGCACACAGGACAAGGGATTAACAACATAAAACATAAATACATTAAGAGGGACCTCAGACGATAAACTTGACATGAACCTTTAAACTCGACAGACCAAAGGTAAACAAGCCGACTACACACAGAGACAAAACATGGAGTGAGTGGAAATGAAAGGGAACTAACACAACTTCATGAAGAACTAAGAAACTGAAATAACAAACCTCAAAACACATGGTCCAAAAACCCAGGATCATACATATTTTTTAACCTGACAGCTCTGAGACACGTGTTGAAAACGTCATCATACACTGTTTCATTCTGATTTTTATATATGATTACATTTTCATCTCTTTACATAAAAAACAAATATAAGTTTAATAAGCCCTCATAAATCAGCTGCACAGATAGCTAAAACTATTGTTTCTCCCACTGTAACTTTCAGTTCTTCAGAGATTTCATCTGTGAATTTTTTTCTTCATAACGTTTCAATACTACATTCAGCTCTGCTCATAAGTAAAGTGTATTAATTAACCTAATCACATTTGACATTAAAATCGTCACATGTGAACATGATTTTTGTCATTTTATGTTGCTTAACCAAACGATGCGAGCTGTTATGTTCGAGTGTAGGGAAGTAAGACACTGTAAAACAATAACCTTTAGGAGTGTTATATTCCAGACACTTTGGAACTCAGATTCCAAACAAAGTGAGTAAAAACAAGATGTTTTGGTTCTTAGCAAGGTAGAGCTATTCAGGCATCACTAGCAGCATGATACTTGGTTTGTTGCTCTTAAAAAAACATGATCATGGATTGAGCCTCATCAGTACTCTGCATATGATTTATTCAGTGAGTAACAAATACGCCCGTTCTCACTCCCGAGGCGTAACATGCCGACGTTTTGTCACGTCCCGCGGCGTTCCTGATGAACGTGAAAGGAGACCTTCGGCGTTCTTATGGGAGATATTTCCGTGGTCACATATCTTTCACAGGTGAAGCAGGTGTTGCAGAAACAGCCCTTTAAACCACCGCCATCTGGTGGTCAACAAGCAGTACTACAGAAATAGTGTTAACTTTGATAAATGTAAATACCAAAGACATCAATAACAGTAATGTGAAGAAAATTTGGTAACTGAGCTTGTTGATTTTGTTTGTTTGTTTGTTTTGTTTTGTTTTGGGCCTGTATCTCCAAGACCAGTGTGAGGAATCCTTTAAATCACTTTTTATCTTGTTGCATCATTTTGCCTCTAATGAAGGGAACGTGTGAGTGAATCCAAACAGAGTTTTGATCCGAAGAAAGTATCGTGTCATCGGCTCAGTGTTTTGAGTTTTTTGGGATGTTTTGAGCTCATAATTTGGATTTTCAGATCTAGTTTATGTTTTACTTCTGGCTCTAATTCTTTCAGTACTTTATTGTTTCTTTATCTTTCTGAGTTTCCCTTTGTTTGCAGTCTGTGCTCCTCATTATTTTACGTAATATTTAGTTGTCATCTTTTATGATAATTTTCCATCTACCCTATTATGTTCTGTTTGTCTCATCAGTTAGATTCAGTTCAGGTGTGTCCACTCTGGCCTAGTCTCCTCCTTTGTGTCTCCCTCTGTCAGCACAATAAACGCTGTGATTCTGACTTTAATCTGTTGAGTAGCGATGGACAAATAAAGCTCTCTGAAATATCTGAAGCTCATATCAAAAAAGGCTTTATTACTAGAAGCTTTTCAACACAGTCCTCTCTGGTGACATCTGGTGGCCAATAATATGAAGACCCTGAATCTACAACTTGAAATAAACTGCTTCATTGTGGTTGCCCGGCCTACAGACATCAGCTGACAGCTTCTGTTTAACATCATGTGACAGTTCTGTGTGATATCGCAATAATATTGTGGTGCTTTGAATATTGTTATGTAATAAACAAACCTTCCTTGTTCGTGTGGTCTCCCTTTGCTTCTGGCTTCTTGACATTTGTAAACATAAAAGAAAAAAAATACATTATATATAATAATATATAGTACAGTCTTGTTATAGGCTGGGAGTAATGCTTCTGCTGTGAGGTTCCTTCATGTGGTTATGTACAGGTACGTTTATATATAATATATTATAGCTTGTGTGTTTCCTATTTCTTATTTATGTTTATGACCAATTCAGCCTTGAACTCTAAAGCCAGAGGAGTAGCTATTTTAATTATTAAGAAGGTTCATTTTACAGTTTCCAAAACATTAAAGGATAAAAATGATAAATTTCTTATACTCACTGGTATTCACACCTGTTTTATTACTTAACATTTTTGCTCCAAATATTTGATAACCCAGATTTGTCTATTTAGCACTCGTCCTCTTCTTGATACCCATCATGTAATTCTCACTGGGGACTTAAACTGCGTACATTAGCCCGCTCCTCACCTCGTGTCTTTACTCAGTCCTCTATGTCAAAATCAATCTTGGACTTCATGTCTCAGAATACGTTTGTAGATCCTTGGAGGTCGCGTATTCCACAAACAAAAACGTATTCTTTTTTCTCTCAGGTACGCCGATCCTATTCTCACATGGACTCTAAGAAAATGGATGGATGGTGTGCTGCCCTTGTGTGAGCTCTCTTACTGTCCGTAAACTTAAAACTAAAATCATCCATAAAACAAACTTTATTATTCTCACAGTTTCATTCATGGATCTCTGAAGGTTTGTACACAAATAAAAGCTTCTTCCTGCCTCAGAATGAACCCACTGTGTCATAAAATATTTATTTCATCTCCAAAAGATCAAAACGCAGCGCAGAGCGTGTCATCTGTCGTGGTCGCCCTCCCTCCAGTGCTGAACAACACCTCTATATTTTGTCTCCTGTCTGTGTGTGTTTGTCTACTTTTGTGAGTTTTGGTTTCCTCCTGGTTTATTTTTTGTTCTGGAGATGGTGGGTTTCCCACATTTTCAATCAGTAATGCAGCAATGAAACTCTGGCTCCAACTCGCTGCCTGATTGTTTTCTGTTGCTCATGTTCTTCCCTCAGTTGGACTTTGTTGGTCTTTTCCTCTCAGAGACGATCTGCTAGCTTGCCATCGCTCTCTCGCTGGATTTCTTTGTTGGGAAATGGACTCATGGCTCTGCTCTGTGCAGACTTATTGATGCTCACAGACCTTCAGCTCTGGCTGTGTGTTTTCTCTCTTCTTTGTCTTCTATGCAAATAGAACATCTGAAGAAAACAAATCTGTGTTAATCATTTGTAGGTTTCTTTGTATTTCAATAGTCACACAAAAAACAGTGAATTATTATCAGACAGTATTTATTCATAGATCACTGAAAGCTTTTATACACAGGTGTATCCTATTCTGACATGTTGTCAATATTACATTTTGGTGACAAGTTTAAATTTCAGATAAAGCATTTGGGGAATCATGTAGCTGATCATCAGTTATTGTGGTGCAGCTGCATTCAGCCTCATGTTTCTTTGATTTAAGTTCAAACATTTGTTTATAGCC
Organism: Neolamprologus multifasciatus; assembly: GCF_963576455.1. NCBI lineage: Eukaryota > Metazoa > Chordata > Actinopteri > Cichliformes > Cichlidae > Neolamprologus > Neolamprologus multifasciatus. The sequence continues at coordinate 1,359,014 of NC_140450.1, read as the reverse complement.
TTGATTTTTGACACTTAGTCTCACTGACCTCAAAACACTAACAAGTCACGTTTAATCATCGATACAGCATTTTATTCTACACGCTTCAACTATTTAATTCATCATCTTCTTCTTTTGGTAGACAAACAGAAGCAGACGGACGTAGAGGTTGATGTAGCGGTTCTGAATGACAGCAACTAGGGATGCACCGATACCGGTATCGAGGCCGATACCCGATACCGATACTGGTATCGGTATCGGGTATCGGCCTCGATACCACATTTTCTAAAGTACTCGTACTCGTTAAAAGACCCCTGATACCGAGGACCAATACCACGGTCTGAGACCTGTCTATGTTTGAGCGGCATGTAGGGGGTTGATCACAGGCCCCGAGTGCCCGCCCCCAGGCCCCGAGTGCCCGCCCCCAGGCCCCGAGTGCCCGCCCCCAGGCCCCGAGTGCAGCTCAGAGCGGGGAGAAGGCGAGGCGAGACAAGTCAGCCGTGTGGAACTATTTCAAAGTGAAGGAAGACGCGAAAACAAAGGCGGACTGCAAATTGTGCTCAGCAAAATTGTCCAGAGGCTCAAAAGGTAGCACATTTAACACAAGTAATTTAATCAAGCACCTAAAATCCCAACACGACAACGAGCACAAAGAGTTTACCCACGCTTATTTACCCACGCTTATTTACCCACGCTTATTTACCCACGCTTATTAGCACAGAGGAGCATAGCTGATGCTACAGCAGTGGGACGGAGAATAGTTGGGCATTTTAAACACTCCGCCTTAGCCTACTCCCGCCTCGAGGACGTTCAGGGACAGCTCAACCAGCCAATAAAGAGACTGCAGCAGGACGTACAGACGCGCTGGAACAGCACGTATTACATGCTCCAGTCCCTCATTGAGCAAAAGCGAGTGCTGGGCGTGTCCGAGCACGACCGCCCTGACTATCTCACCGCTCACCAATGGGCTCTTATGGAGACGACTGTTGCCGTCCTCGCCCCCTTTGAGGAACTAACTAAAAAAGTGAGCAGCTACGACGCACTAGCCTCTGATGTCATCCCAGCTGTGACTGTGCTAGTGAGACTTCTAAACAGAGAAACAGACGAACAAATTTAAAATTAAATTTTGTTTTTTATAATTATTTATTCTGTAATATGTTGCATACAACATGCTTTTCATTTTAAATAAATGTTCTTAATTCCAAACTACTCGCTTGTTGATGTTTTTTGTTAAATTATAGGACTAAAGCTGTTACCTGCAAATTTAAATCATGTTTTTATTAAGTACTCGGTATCGGCGAGTACTGAAATGCAAGTACTCGTACTCGTTTCCAAAAAAGTGGTATCGGTGCATCCCTAACAGCAACATCAGGAAGAAGGAACACGAGAAGCTGGAGAAGATGTGGAGGGTGAAGGTGACGGTGGTCCCCGTGGTAATCGAGGCACTCAGTGCAGTGACTCCCAAACTAGGCGAGTGGCTGCAGCAGATCCCAGGAACAACATCGGAGATCTCTGTCCAGAAGAGCGCCGTGCTAACAGGAACAGCTGACAGCTATGTGTGTTTGTGTAAAACAGCAGCTCCAGACTGTTCAAAATGATTTGTTTAAAATGAATGAACAGCAGGAATCAGGATCAGTAGGTGAAGTCAAAATGAGCTAAGTCCATTTCTAGATGCCACAGAGCCACGTACAGCCAGAGCGATCACGCCTGCACCACCCACGACTCCGAGTGCTGCTTTCTCCACCTGCAGGAGGAAAAACGTCTTTTAGTTTTTCTGCAGGAACATTACGAGCAGATTGTTGTCATCAGTCACCACTGAAAGTTTCAACAACTCTGAGATATCAGTAAAATCACATGAACACGTACACGAGCATTGTCAGCTGTTGTCATGCCGATCGTTTTCATGGTGCATTACTATGATTATGGGAATTTCTATTTCTTTAAATTATTATGAATCAATAATTCTGGTCACCAGTCAGAAACTTTTTATTCAAAATTGCCAAAACAGCTGAAATCTGAGTGGCAGCTCCTCACAGCTCTGCTGGTTATCAGCTTATAACTGCAGTAAATCCATCTCTGCGTGTGCTTCACCCTCATGTGTCTAAATATTATAACTAACTGCCGTCAGTGTCATGTATGATCTGGTTTATGTTGACAGAATATCACACGCTGCAATGATTGTTATTGGTTTTGTCACTTGTCCTAATAATGAAATAAAAAGCTGCTTCTTCCATGAGCAGCAGACTAACATCGGTGCCTTTTTATTTCATTGTTTCACAGCAGCTCCATGAAGACGGTTTAACCCACCTGCAGTGATTCGGCCACACCGTACCGCAGCTCTTTGACAAAGTGCTCACAGTTAAATGAGACAAGGTTGTATCGCAGCTCTTTGCCCACCATTGCTTTAGCATCCTTCACAATAGCATTAGCTGGGCGTGGCTCATATTGGCTGTCCATGCTGTTGTTGATTTTCCAGTCGTCTTTTCCCACCACATCCCAGATCTTCTCCTTCCGCACAGTGCCGTTTGCAGTGTGGACAGACGTGCCACTGGAGACTCCAGCTTTCAGGACGACACGGAGGGAAATAAAAACGGCTTACAAAGAGTTTCTGAATGCAAACCTATTCATTTCTGGTAAGTGGATCATTAACAGTCTAGTACAAACATATTGTTTGTGGTCTGAAAACTACACTGAATGAATGTGGGCTGTTAGATCAGCTGATAGCAGGTCAGGACTGAAACTTACAGTGATTTACAAAGTGAACAACAAAGCCAGCACCAACGTATACAGCCCAGTGCTGATAGTTGTCACGGAAGATCTCAATCAAGTCCCCGAGCTCAGGCTCCCTGTCGTCCTGGGATTAGAAAAAAAGGAAACAAATTTAATTCTGCAATTAAATAATTAAATTATTTTTAAAACCAGTCTCAGTAACATGTCACAGCCTTCATGTCTGACTGGTCTGGACTGGTCTGACTTACCTGATCCCCTCCAGTATCTGCAAAAACAAAACAAAAAAACATTTTAGTACAGATCATCAGAAAGAGAGAAAAGCTTTGCTTTTTATTTCTTTGGATTAATTGAACCATATTTTGGCAATAAGTAGTTTCCTGTCTTTTTCAGAAATCAAAGTAAATTGTGGCGAATGAGAAATGACAACATCCTGAGAAAACTAAGAAACAGTTACAGACTCACAAGACGACGATGATGATCCCATGATGTCTCCGAACTTAGAAACAAGCGATGAACTGAACTGTTTGATGAACCTGGTGAAACAAAGAACATTTTGAGTTTAACTGGAACACTTTTACACACATTCGCACACATAAACACAGTTTAAGGCAGAGATAGCTCAGTACGTAGCGTGGTCGCTCCATGATTGGAAGGTTGGGGGTTCCACTGAAAGGCTACTCTGAGGTACCTCTGAGCAAGGTACCGTCCCTACACACTGCTGCCCGGGTGCTACCTCGGTGGCTGCCCTCTGCTTCACTGAGTGAATGGGTCAGAGGACTAATTTGCCTACAGGGATTAATGAAGTATACATTACATTACACACACTTCATTAGCATCCCTGTCAGTGGAAACATCTCAAATGTCTGCTTCATCACACTGTGATTTAAGGACAAATAAATCAGTGTGGGCTTCATTTATTCAGCAGCTGAAATTCTGAAGTCAAAACTGATGCATTCAAGAATGAAACAGGAAGTTAATAATTCTAAAGTTTAAAAACAGGGAAAGAAAGTTTTCCCTCCCACAGAACAAAGTTTTCTCACAGTGAAAAAGAAGAAGAAGACGAGTAGCTGATGAAGCTGGAGCGACATGCAGAGATGGAGATGAGCTTACGGCAGATTTTATATGAGAATGAAATACTGGTGGCTGCTCCTGAACTGCACTAATGTCCACTATCAAAAAAGCTTATTAAGACTCAATGTAAATCTTTCTAAAAGCATTTATCATCACTTAGAAACTCCTGAAAATAAATACACTTTTACTATGTTTTATAGTAACTTTATGAGTTATCATGTTCCTGGTAATGTTTTATATTTAAGCAGCGAAATCTTATAACTTTGACTTGAAACTTGAAAGTTGGTGATCTGAAGTAAAACCAAATATTCACTGAAGCTGTTTGTGTGATGTGCAGAGAGAAGTCTGAGCTTCACTCACCTGCTGAAGTCAGTGCTGCAGAGAGAAGTGCTGTGAGTCCTCAGAGTGAAGCGATATATATACACATGGACCAGCCCATCATCACAGTCAGTGTAAAAGTGAAATTAAACGTTTGCAGCAGAACAAAACTGAAAGACATACCTGTGTACTTATGTGTTTCTCATGTTTTCCTTATGAGCAACTCATGCAGCATCCACACAGTGAACCTTTATTTTGTTATGCATCGTTGTTAACTTTGATAAAACATACAAACACATCTTTTATCAATCACTATTTTTTTGTATTTCTAATGTGAATTTCTACTCACATTAATCCAACATTCCTTACTTTTAACTGCTGGACATTTGTGGGTGATTTTCATCTTTAAAGAAATCTTCCCATGTTTCAGTAATGGGATTTATATCAATGCTTATTTACTAGTCACCTGCTGTGAGTCTAGTTTATTGTGTTTGGTGATGTAAATGTTTGTATAGGTGGAAGAAATACTGGTTTACTGTGGCCAAAGAACAGATATTGTTATAATGGTGACTGTGAGCCATGAGATTCACTCTGTGGTGCTTCAGTTGTCATGTTCCTGAGGTTGTTCATGCCCTTTGTGACAGTGTATCAACATCTGCCATGCTGGTCATCATTGGAAGTGGTTGATGAGTTTGTGTTGTTCGTAAATCCTGCAGTCAGAGCTGTAAACAAGCTTGTGTGCCTCTTTATTTTAATGCACAGTTGCAGCATTTAGGATCACACCCCTCCCAGGCACCCACCAGGTCAGCGGGGCCTGCATCTATATTTGCTTTCGGTGAAAAGGAAAAATGAAACTGGATACACAATCTGCTCTGCACGGTTTATTTTTGGACGGTGTCAGAGTCGCTGTAAAAGCATGTGATCATACAGCAGTTCACAAGTGGAGAAAAAACACAGTAAGAATAGTTTCACTTCCAGTTTTCCATGAGTGACGAGGACCCACGGAAAGGGAAAAGAAGGAAGAATGAAGTGCAGTGCCAGAAGTGATTGCAGCAGGTTTGAAGTCGTGTTTTAAAAGAATTCCAAACAAACTGAAGCAAAGTACAAATCACAACTTACAGTTTGTCTTGATGCGTGTTCAATCATCAAGGTAAGGAAATCTCAAAAAGCTGATTCTGCTCAGAACAGATTGAACTTTTTGGGATTTGCCTCACAAACTTTGTTTAAATTTCCCTAAAACAATTCAAAAAAAGAAAAAGGTCATGTGACTGTTAATGTTAGTCCATATAGTTTCTCCAATAACTAATAAAAAAAAGTAACATTTATAAAAGACACTTAAAACTGTAACATTAAAGTGGTATACAATGAAAGACAAATGTTATATACAAAGCTTTCTTTTAATGAAAGTTTTTTTTTTTACTTACTCCAATAAACAAAAATTTCCAAATACACTGGAGAAAAAAAGGATGTAAATACAACTACATGACTTACTGTTACTGTGTTACAGAGAGCTATAGATACTGGTGGGTGGGTGCTAACCAGCTGTAACACGGGTGAATAAAATATTTGTTGTTAGGATGGACGATCAACAGATTGTGCACTTCTTGATCTTTATGACATGTATGTTATAAAAATCATCTATTTCTTTTTGTTGTTGTTCCTTCAGTTTTTTAATTTCTTCTTCTCTTGCCTTTTTATCATCTTCAATTTTCTTTTTATCATCCTTTTCTCCTTTTAGTTCTTCATCTTTTTTCTCCAAATCATCTCTGAGTGTGGTTTCTTTGCATTTTGACAGCTCTTCTAAGAGCCTGTACTGTTCGCTGTGTTCTTTCTCTTTCTGCTGCATTTCTGTTTCTTTCTGTTGTACCTCTGTTTCATGCTGTTGCATTAAATCCTTCAGTTCTGCAGCATGTTTTAACATCAGAGCTTGAAGGTCTTTGGTGTATTTTTCTTTGAAGTCATTGAACTCTTCAGCTTGTTTTCTTGCCTCCTCCTCATAACTCTTTTTCATGTCTTCCATTTTTTGCTTATAGTTATCCTCCAGTTCTTTTCGTTCCTTCTCTTCTTGTGCACTTCTCTTTCGATCTTCTTCCTTTCGTTGATGGTCATATTTTCTTTTTTCCTCTTCATACTCTTCCTGGAGCTTTTTTAGTTTTTCTCGTTCCTCCTGACGTCTCTTGTCGTCTTCTTGGTGTCGCTTTTCCCACCATTTGTTTTTTTCCTTCTCCCAGGCCTCTCGTTTTTCTTCTATCTCTTTTCTACTCTGTTCCAGTTTTCTGTCAATTGTCTCCTTTTCTTTTGATTCTGACTTGATCTTTTTCTCCAGAGCTTCTCGTTCTTTTTCCCACTCCTGTTGTTGACGTTCTTCCTGCATTTTTCTTTTCTTTTCTTCATTATTTCTAATTTCTTGTTCTCTCTTCCTCTGCTCTCGTTCCTTTCTTATGTTTTCCTCCATTTCATCAAGCTGTCTGACCCTGAGTTCTCTCTCTTGTTCAATTTCTGCTCTCTGTTCTTCCATTCTTTTTTTCATAGCCTGAATTTTCTCCTCATACGTTTTTTCAAGCTCCTCCTTCTGTTTCTTCATCTCTTCTTCCTTCTCTTTCAGGATTCTCTTCATTTCTTTCTGTATTGCAGCTTCAGCCTCTTGCAGCATCTCATTGGTGAAGTAGCTGTCTCTGTTGTCCTTCACCATGGCGTCAATCTTTGTTATCAGGTCTCTGACTTGTTTTTGATTTTGTTTATCATAGTTATTAAACACATGGTATCTCCCTCCACAGTCAGAAATAAGTTTTCTAAAGGAGGCATTAGATCCCTTTTCAATGTACTCTTCAATGGACAGTTCATCATTTTGCAGTGAATCTCCTCTTGTAAAAAGAACAATGGTGAACATTTCTGAATTCTTGCCAAAGACTTCCTTGATGAGCCTTAAAGTCTCCTTCTCCTCTTCTGTGAGTCGACCAATTTGTAACACCAACAGGAAGACATGTGGACCTGGAGCCAGAAGACTGATACATTTTACCAACTCCTCTTGAACGTTCTCATTTGACAGAGTTGTGTCAAACAGTCCAGGAGTGTCGACCACAGCGACAGGACGACCGTCCACTTTACCCTGTGCTTTTTGACAACACTCTGTGACTGATGTGTGACTTGATTCAGCTTTAAATTCTTTTCTTCCTAGTATTGTGTTTCCTGAAGAGCTCTTTCCATTGCCAGTCTTCCCAATCAGCACAATCCTGAGAGACTGTATATTCTGCTCCTCAGGATCACCTGTAAAAGAAGCATGTAGAGAATAAAATAATGCCAAAATTTACTTAATAATTACACACTGTGAGAGAACACTATACAGGTGAGACTCAAAAAGAGAATATTATGCAAAAGTTGATTTATTTCAACTTAAATGGTGAAACAAATATATGATATTGACTCATTATGTGCAACACGAGATATTTCTTTATTTGCTATAATTTTGTTGATCATGGCTTTCAGCTTAAGAAAAAGCCCAAATTCAAAATCTCGGAAAATTAGAATATTACATGAAATCAATCAAACAAGGATTTTAAATAGAGACCTGTCAGACCTCTGAAAAGTATAATCATGCCTTTGTACTCAGTACTTGGTTTGGGCCCCTTTTGCATGAATTACTGCCTCAATGCGGCGTGGCATGGATGCTATCACCCTGTGGCACTGCTGAGGTGTTGTGGAAGATCAGGATACTTCAATAGCAACCTTCAGCTCTTCTGCATTGTTCTGTCTCATGAAAGGACTCTTACAGAGGACTTTGGACCACTGAGCAAGAGATCAGTTCTTTTTTTCCCTTCAGCCCAGGTAAGAAACTTCTGACGTTGTTTGTTGGTCAGGGTTGCTTGATAAGAGGAATACGACGATTTGACACCCGTGTCCAGGATCCACCTGTGTGGCTCGATGCACTAACTCAAGCCTCGGTCCACTCTTTGTGAAGGTCCCCACACTTTTGAATGGCCTGATAATCCTCTCCAGGCTGCGGTCATCCCTGCTGCTTGTACATCTTTTCTTCCACACTTTTCCCTTCCACATAACTTTCTATTAATGTGCTTTGATACAGCACTTTGGGAACATCCAAACTCTTTTGCAATTAACTTCCGAGGCTTTCCCTCATGGAGGGTGTCTCTGATGGTTTTCTGCACAACTGTCAGGTCTGCAGTCTCCCCCATGATCGTGATTCCTACTGAACCAGACTGAGAGACCATTTAAAGGCTCAGGAACCCTTTGCAGGTGTTTTGGATTAATTTACTGATTATAGTGTGACACTTTGAACCTAAAATATTGGACCTTTAACAATATTCTAATTTTCTGAGCTTTTGAATTTGGGACTTTCGTAAGCTGTAAGCCATAATCATCAAAATTATAAGACATAAAGGCTTTAAATATCTTGCGTTGCAAGTAGTGAGTCAATATCATATATTTGTTTCACCCTTTAAGTTAAATTACTGAAATAAATGAACTTTTCCACAATATTCTAATTTTTTGAGTGTCACCTGTATAGTAGTCAAACTTAAATTAAATCACAGATGTGCTTACCAGTTACTGTGAGCTTTGTCTCCATCACATGAAGCTGTTCCTGTAGAGTAGTTATTTTTTTCTGCTGACATGATATCTCATCCAGTTTGCCATGTATCAATGTGTCTTTTGTGTAGCAGCAGTGTTTTTCCTTGTCTGTTCTATTTTTTTCCACAGTATCTAACAGCTGTGGGATCTGCTGTTTGTCCTTCATGTTGAGAACAACTGATCTTCCTCCACAGCTCTCACAGAGCTCCTGGATGTTCTTGTTTCCCTTCACAAAGTTACCAACAGCTGGATCTGTAGGATCTGAGTCCACAGTGAACAGAATCGTGGTGAAGTCATTGACTCGAGAGCTGAATGTGTTCTGGATGGTCTCTAACTCTCCCTTGTCTTCATCAGTGAGGGGAGCCACAGGTAGGACCAGGATGAAGGCATGGACACCCTCAGGATCACAGAGGGAGATACACCTGAGTGATTCCTCCATCACTGCCTCCTGAGGTTTTCCATACAAGGCAGGCAGCTCCACCAGGGAAACCCAACGTCCACACACCTCTCCCTGATGTTTAACACACTCTGATGAGTTGGAGGCTGAATGAAGCTCAGTCTGACCTAAAATGGCCTTGGCTGCTGAAGTCTTCACTGCTCCTCTCCTCCCACACAGAACCAGGTTTAGAGATGGTTTGATCAGGTGATTGTATTGATTTGTCATTTCCTGAATCTTCTGCATTAATGATCCATAGTTATCTTCAGACATGTTGTAGTGCCTTCCTCCACATTCTACAAGGACTTCATTCACAGAGAAACTCATTTCATTATCATGTGTGATGATGACCATCAAGTGTTTAAAGGCATTGTGACCAAACAGACTCAGGATGAACTTCAGAGTTGTTCTGTTCTCTTCACTGAATTTTGATGGTTTCACCAACAGCAGCAGAACATTTGGTCCAGGATGACAGAGACTCACACAGCTCTCCACTTCTCTTCTCATGTCCTCCTCAGACAGACTGAACAAGTCTGGAGTTTTCACCACTGTCAGTAGTTTTCCTCTCCACTCTCTACAGGAGGCCACGCAGTGCGTGATGGGTGATAGTTTTTGGCAGTGAAATGCTTGGTACCCAATGATCAAGTTACCGAGTTTTGTCTTCTTATCTTCACTTTTACCCAGCAGCACAATCCTGAATGCAGAGACTGATACAACAGAGAGAAATGCAATGTTACAAGCACATGGTTAAATCAGGTATGATGTATTTGTACGAACACACACACGGTACAGAAAATATTGTCTACCCCTTTAATTTGTTCAGTTTTGGTACATTGCAGCCTGATGATTCAGTCATTACAATAATGAGAAACTGATGACAAACAAAGGGAATTTTAGTCTTATCTGTTTGTGGCTTCTTACTACTTTGCAATATGTATAACTTTCTGCTCCTATTGCTAACCACACTGATTTTTTGTATAGTTTAACCTGTGTAGCTTGTGTAATTATTGTGTAATCTAAAATCAGGCAGAGAAGAAGCCTGTCTAATCTCTAAAGGCAGATCGTTCCACAGTTTTGCTTAGCTATTAGCTTAGCTCTTCGTCTTTGTCATCTGCCCCTCTGGCACTTTTCTGGTCATTGTGTCACACGTTTTGCTCCTCTTCAGCCTCCTTAAATAATAACTATACTTTTAATAAATTCAGCCTGTTAGCGGAGAGAGAGAGGTGTAAGTAAATACGAGTGTCAGTTTTATGCGCTGTCTGCTCAAAGCTGAATCCTACTTGGTTGAATCCGCTGGCTTTTGACAGTTTGGAGGGCAGGGTCCAAAAGAACAGAAGACCTAATGAAATTGGTCAATTATATGGACAATTCAGATTCCTGCCTTAAACAGAGTTACAGATTAAAATAGCCCTCATGTTGCTGCCACAGCGTATTTGTTTACAATTTGGAAAATAAAGTTTGCCAAATTATTTATCAGGAGTTATTGCGTAACCGTGGAAATATTGACAACTGTCACTGGATTACTTTACTGCTGAAAAAAATCTTTAAAACTGGAGGATTCAAAAAAAGGTTCTGAAGGTCATGTACTGCTGCCCAATGAATCTGTTATACAATACCACATACCCATTTTAATTTTAGAAATAATGAGCAACGAGCACCATTCTTGGAAAAAAAATGTATTTTTCGGACCATAAGGCGCACCGGAATAAGCATTAAGCGAAACAAAACAGTCAGATAAGTCAAACTTTACTCAACTCCTTGCTTCCACTTCCGTAACATTGATTCATTAATGCTGTATGCTATCACAGCTGCTCTGTTCCCATGTTGTTGCAGTATATTAATGACTAACCTCGTATTGTGCAGTATTAACATTGGTTGCCAACCAAGAAGAAGAAGAAGCTGTGAGCCAGGAGGGAGGGGGTGAGTGAGTGATTCGTTCGCTCGCACGATTCAGCACAGGAGGGAGGGGGTTAGTGAGTCCTGAGTGATTCGTTCGCTCTATGATTCAGCACAATTGGTAGGGGGTGAGTGAGCGAGTCCTGAGTGATTTGCTTACGCTTACGATTCAGCACATGAAGGGAGGGGGTGAGTAGCTCAAATGTGCTGTTAGCATGTTAGCAGAGCGATGCTACTGTGAACCGAGGAGCTATTTTCTTGATGTAAGCTTCTACTCAGGGTTTTTTCTTCCAGTTCAGAGCAGAAATGCTTTTGTTAAGAAACTGGCTGTTGTTTCCCCCCCCCCCCCCACAATTTTAATTATAAGCTAGATATATTTCTACTAAGCGAATTAGTTTGCTAACAGCAACAGGGATGAGTCAGTGAGTCAGTTGGGCTTGTGAATCATGATTCACGAGTCAGTAAAGTGATTCTCGAGTATTGAACGATTCGTTCACGAATCGAACATCACTAGACTGTACAGGTGCAGCGTGCCAGCACAGGTGGGCTGATTAATGCTGGTTCAATGACTCTAATGTGCAGTTCAGTTGCTCATGAGCAGGAGCCTGTCTGTCTGTGTCTGCACACGTATCAATCAAAGGACTGACACACCTGACTTTACTTTAAAGATGAGCTCCAAAAACATCTTTGCAGTTTGCACTGACCGAACACTTTTCAGGCACAACGTTCAAAGAAAGTTTGCACACTGCAGTCTTTAGTAAGATCCAACTAAAGGTTCAATTTTACATTATTCTCTTTTTTTCTAAGTAAGCAAACCTACATACTGTATTTTTTTGGACCATAAGGCGCTAAGCGAAACAAAACAGATAAGTCAACTGAACTGAACTCGTTCTTCTTGCTTCCTCCACTTCTGTAACATTGATTCATTAATGCTGTATTCTATCACAGCTGCTCTATTCCTATGTTGTTGCAGTATATTAATCACTAACCTCGTATTGTGGATGGATTATCTCAGTTGTTCTCCTGACTGAAGTTTGGTCCGTTTACAGCATCCTGCCATGCGACTGTATTTGTCTCTAACCATCAGGAACCTTCACGTTAACTTTTATTGAGTGGAAAAGTGCTAGCGTTCATCCTCCAGCTTCACTGTTTATGCTAACATAGCTGTGTAGCTAGCAATCATGTAGCACATCATTATATAGCAGCTAGCCCAACTTCAGTAACCCTACAAACGTCACTGCTGATTAGTTTTCTGTCTTGCTGTACGTTTGAATTGTTTCATTAATCTCTCAGTCAGAACATGCTATATCATGTTTAGGTTGAAACTAGCAAGCTAACTTCCTGCTAACTTCTAACTTCATTGAATTTAATAAATTCTGTTTTCATGGATGCCTGGATGTTAAACTTAATAGTTACACCTGGTAAAGCAGCAACACTGATGATTTTATTAAAGACGAAAGAATTTAGACAGTTTAACTCTCAGTGATGCCGCAGTGATCGTTTGACTGAGTAAATTTAATTTTACAAATAATGAACAAATATAAAGCATGCTTATGTTGCTGAACTAAGTGCGCATCACTCAGTAAAATACAGCTGTACCCATCTGGCTGCAGAGCTCCGCTCACTGTGGGTTCAGGCTCCACTGTTATAGTTCATCCAGATAATATTACAGGTTCTCTGAGCAGACCGCCTGTGTAGTGGACAGGACAGGTGGATATGGTTGTCTTTGGTAAGTAGCTCATCTGTCTGAACTAGTGCCTGATAAACAGTTCAGGTTGTTGTCATCATTTTGTGTAAATCTATTTATAGCTGCTCCGTGCTTACAGAAAGGGGTAAAAGTATTGAACACACATAATTTAACACTGAATTAAGTGTTAACCCATACGGTAAAAAAATACATTTTTCCTGGCCAAAATATATTTTAAATATATGGTAAATATATGTTGTATTTGTGATGCTCAAAAAAATATATTTTTAAAATTGAAAATATATTTTTTTCAAACCAAAATACATTTCAAAAGATATTTCAGGGTGAAGAAAATACATTTCCAACCTTACAGTAAAATGTATATCAAAGTATCCTTTATTTAAAATGTATTTAGTGCAATAATGATGATAATAATATTAATAATAATAATACTAAAAGTAACAACATGTTTTATTTACATCTGCAAAAAACAGTTGGATTAAAAAAAAAAAACAGAGTCAAAGGTTTAGCAAGAATTAGGCTGTTTATTCATTTGCTTACAATATTTCACATTACACAATATCTCACTATAATGTAGCGTTCATTGACTTTGAAATTATCTGTCAGTGATACAGTAAACAAGATACAACAACTGCTATGTGCACTTTAGTTTTTGACAATATATACAATATAGTACTTAAAGGAACACACTCCACTTTTTTTGGAAATAGGCTCATTCTCCATCTTAAAAATGCAGCGTCTTCTTTCTAGATCCATACGTTAATAGGGCTCTGGTGCGTGATCTTACTGGATGGGGCGTAGCCAGGATTTTTGGTTGAGGCGCCATATTAGCAGGCCAAACAAAAGCTTGCTGTGTGGTCGGTTGTAATGTTAGATTGCACTACTGGCAAAAGAATAAGCTTGAAAACGGGCTCTCTTTTCATTGTTTCCTCACCTGGAAGCATCATGAGGGAGCTTATGTGTTAGATGTTACCAAAAGAAGGCGTCTAGCCTGGATAGCAGCTGTGAGACGAGCTGATATTCAGTTCTCTACCAGCCACAGATATCTGTTGGTGTGCTCCAGTATTTTCATTCTGGTAAGTTCTAAATAAGTTCATATTACTCTTTTTATTTTCAATGCGCTCTGAGGTCATAGCAAATTAGAACAAACATGCAGAACTACCTTTATTTATATAGTTGCTAATTATTTGGCATTATTGCAGCAAACCAGCCGATGAAATGAATGAAACACATCCTGACTAGGTTCCAACACTACACATGGGGCACTACGAAATCTTTGTTTCAAACTACATGCTACATACCACCATGCCAATCAGATTACTTCTTCCATGTGAGGGTGAAAAGGCGACCCTCCTGGATAAGATGGCAAAGGTTTGCTGCGTTTTGGTGAACATGTGCCCCAGTGTGTTAATAAAACCAGGGAAATACTCTTGTTAAATACTGTTAAAAGTTTTGTGCTGTATATGTAGAGATACATTTTCAAAAGAGACAGTAAATTACAGAATGCTAGTAGTGGGTGATATTATATAAATGCTGTCATGATTTTGTCATTTGTAAACTATACATGACATTGATTCTACATGTAACTGATGTGATGTTCTACAAAGTGCTTTTAATTAAAAATAGGCAAACATTTGTTTGTTTCTTTATTCAACTTTTGAACAGTGGTAATTAGTAAGTACATAACCAGTAAATGCAAATTATTTACATGCCCCCCTAAATTAAAACATTATGGGTTATTCAGAACAGAACTATGCTTGGAAAAATATTTTGATCCAACTCCTCCATAGTAGCAGGTGGAGGACGGCTTCTTTTCCCTGTCACTACAGATGGTCTGTTTATGTTTTGATTGAGAGCCTTTTTTTGGGCAGCTGAAGAGGAGAAGTCTATCTTATGGCCAACCTCTGACTGTATCTTGGTCATATTACCCAGCAAAACCCAGTATGCAGGTTCATCTGTAACAGTCCTTGTGCCACAGATCCTCACTGTTGCTTCTACTTTAAACAGAAGAGCAGGGACATGGCTGCAGGTCTCCACGACTCCGGCCATACAGCTGCAGTAGGCGGCTTCAACCTTCCCTGTGATGCTCACAGTGACCCATGGCTGCAATGCTGGTTGATTCAGTCTTTGAGAGTGCAGGACCTGAAACACACACAGACAAAGTTCAAGACATGAACTTTAATAAGCCAAGGCCGACACAAATGTGTTGTATCTATGTTCAAATACATTAATCATAAATGTAACAAATAAAGTGTTTTTATCTATCTATCTATAGAAAGCTGCATGTTATATTTTAAATCTGCATGTTTCTTTTTAGAAACCTATCAGAAAAAAACTTAAGTATGTAATGCAAGGATATAATCACTTTCAAGAGTGAGAAAGCATAAAGTTCGACTTTAAGTGTAATTAGGATTATTTATAATAAATATGAATTAATTAGTGCAATTTCTTTAACCATAGAGAATATTTAAATCCTTCAGGACAATGTCACATCAGTGCACTGAACTCACTATGTTATCCATCTAACAGCCTCCACGTGTTCTCACTGTAATTTCCCCCTCATGAATGAATTTATGCTGCACTAATCTGAATGTTCGGAGGGAAATCAAACGCATTTTACTCGCAGTACTCAAGCTGACTTACCTTTGTTTGAATGACGGCGTACTCACAATTGTACCCAGATCCTTGGTGAATTGGATGTGACCCTCCAGAGATTTATAATGGCGAAATTGGTGCGCAGTGTATGCGCTGACTTCACAGGCAAGGTACGAGAATATATCAGGCTACGTCAATAGCGGTTTGGTCTTCAAGGTTTCTACTCCACTGCCGGATTTCATACGGGTCCACATTTCCAATGCACAATATTTTTTTGCAAGTACCGTCTCTTTCCATCTGGACACAATCTGTCTCTATACCGTCCTTTTTCTTTTGAGCTAGTGTTCAGAATTGCTCCTTCCAACACAGAGAGTGTGTTTGTTTTGATTCGTGGCCTGCGCTCCCACAATGCATTGCAGCGTAACGTCAACTCCAAAGCCCATTGCGTGCAGGAGAGTATGCGCATGCGCATTGCCATGGTGAAGATAAAATGAAAAGTAATTAATAAAAAGTACATATTTAAATATTCCCACAAATGTGCAATGAACGTCCAAAAAATCTGTTTAGTAGTTGTTGCTGTTTCTTTCTTTTTTTTTCTTTCTTTTGAAAAATAACCGACGTCTCTGAGGCGCGAATTCCGACAGTGAGAGGAACGGCCGGATACAGGAGACGGGAAGAAACAAGCCGATTATGTTCGCGTTAATTAAGTGGTTGGAAGATATAAAATTCTCAATTCTGCCAACTGAACATATACGAGATTTTAATGAGGATGAATAATTAGCCGGCATGGAGGAAATGGACGTTTATTTCGTGGAGTGGCGACAAGGAGCCAAAAGGCGGGTGTCTACGAAGCCTCCATCATCACGCTAGCAGGTGCCTTTTCTCAAATATAATATTACTTTATTCTCGCTATTTGGCGCGGAAGCGTAGAGCTGCCACCCAGACAAAAGAGAAATATAAGTATATCACGTTATAACGTGAAAAGTATATCGTGCTAACAATATACTATCATGTTTGTACAATATACTTTTCACGTTTGAACAATGTAATATCACGTACAATATACATAATTTTCACGTTCGTAAAATATTGTGCGAACGTGATAATTATGTATATTATAATAACGTGATATTATATTATACAAACATGAAAAGCATAATGTTAGAACAATAAACATTTCACGTTATAACGTGATATAGCTCTATTTTGCTTTTGCCTGGGTGGCAGCTCCACGCTTCCATAATTTGGTAATCAAAATATGTAACTTAATTAATTATATTGTGACGTACTTTTGCCGTTTCTTATTATTCTGCCTTCTCAGAAAGGGAAAAAAATTACAAATAAAACTTTTTACACTTGTTATATAGAATATTCACATTTAATTTGACTTTTACAGAAATCCCACCTCTCCTTCTGGCTACAGAGCACTTACTTACCAAGGTGAGAAACAAAGCACAGTTAAGCTTTATTAATATTCACTAATTACAATGTTCCACATTTCCTTGCTTTTTTTAGTCATTTTTAGGCTTTTTAGAGTTTTTATGGTTGTTTAGCAGTAATGTTTCTGCCTATTTATTTCAGCCCATGAAATCGAATGCAGATCTTCCTGATGTGAGATTTACATAAATCTAAGTAATTTTGTTTGTTGTTATCATTAATGTTGTTGCTGTTGTTGTTTTTGTGCAGTTTACAATCATATAAACCTAGCAAGCATCAGTCATCACTGTAACTAACCTAAACAGATTCTTGCTTTATTCACATATATTATATGTAATTATATATACTTGTACATTGTAACTAGGGTTGCAGCCACTTGGCCCCACCCCATTTTTGTGACAGCCCTGATTGTCCTACACTGCATCTGAGCAGGGAACAGTCTCAACCTCATGCTGCCCTCTCCCATCCTCCTAAAGTAAGTATTTGTTGTTGTAGTTTTTTATGCAGTGTCTGTGTCACAAATGCTAAGCATAATTATTGAAATAATAACTGTTTTCTAACAGATTTTCCCAAACACTAGCTATGTTTGTTGTCATTCAGACCAGTACTACTGTTTAGACATTGCTTAGTGGTCATACATGTTTGGCAAGCTTGTTATGATACCAAAACAGTAGGCCTGTCACAATAGTCGATATATCAACCAAACGCACAATATATGTACATGACCTCAATAATTGTTGATGATGCAATATATCTTCCATTATATTTACATAAAAAATTACAAAAATAAAATATAATAATAACAAAATAATAACATTGTTTTCTATTTGTTAAAAAATTTGCTGTTTATACAAGTTTTTAAGGTATCTAATATTTTGATACCTAATTTCCATGATCTAAATACTTTAAGAATTAGATGTTGGTTTGTCAATTGAAAGTGTGTAGATCTTGCATTATTATGGTGTTATATTATGATTATACATTCACTGGCATAAAATGGTCTTAAAATGACGATGACATAACTTGTCGCAATTGTTTATGGGGCAATATACAGACCAACAAAAGGTTGTTATCGTAACAGGCCTACAAAACAGACGGTTTTATGATTGATAAACTCAAAAAATAAATACATTTAATTTCTCTGAGATTCTCTGATATTCAATTACAGTTCACAACACAGCTACCTGTACATGCAGTACTGTACTGTAAATTTAAATCTCTGCATTTAGCATCTGACTAGAAGAGTCACAGTTACTGCCTCGTTTTTGTTTTTTTGTTTTTCACAAATACCTGGACTATTACTAACACATTTACTGTTTTACTTTTAGCTTGTGGATACAAATACAGATGTCCTTAATGTAAGTTGTGCATTTTAATTACATCATGTTATTTTTATTATTATTTATTTATTTTGAATGCCTTTTTTGTTGGGCTTTTTTGACCATAACAAGACATTTTTGCAGGATATATATGGTGAATTTATATGCATTGATACTGTCGTAGTGCTTGACACATGCACAGAGCAGTAGATGGACCAGGAGGGAAATAATTACAATCATGATGT
This sequence comes from Neolamprologus multifasciatus, assembly GCF_963576455.1. NCBI lineage: Eukaryota > Metazoa > Chordata > Actinopteri > Cichliformes > Cichlidae > Neolamprologus > Neolamprologus multifasciatus. The sequence continues at coordinate 1,340,696 of NC_140450.1, read as the reverse complement.
TGATTGCTGATGTCAGTATATATATTTTAGAGGAATGTTTTGTTTTTCACCCAAAATGAACTATATTGCTTCAGAAGAGATTTATTACCCTACTGGACTCTTATATATTGTTCTGTTTTTTGTTTGTTTGTTTGTTTTTGTTGTTTTTAGGTTCAGTGGTGCGTGTTCTTCTAATGGCCGCCTTCCCACTGGAGGTTTTGATCCACAGCAATTTAAAAGGTAAACAGCTTTGAAAGTCAGTTAAAATGGTTAGCTAATAGTATTCTAAAAAGCCTACTTCTCTGTCACCAGTTTCTTTACCAATATTTACCCATAAAAGTATCTCTCAATAGCATATCATTGTATTTCAAATGTTTAGTTGTACAAATATCAGATTTTTGGAAATCTAAAACTAGTCAGATACTCAAATGTTCATGCTTTTTATAGGAGGACAGAGCAAAACGGACATCGGCGCAGAGTGAAGAACTGCCCTTGATAAGGAAAAAAAATGCCCGTGTTACGAAATCCGCTGGCTCTGATTACCTAAGCCTACAATGCCCACAATGCCTTCCGAATCATGTGACAACCCCTTGGCTTTTGTAATTGCTCTTCGCTTCACTTGAACGACATATTGTTGTTCTACTTAGCATTATGTATGTGTGTGTGTGTGTTTCTTTTAGAATGTTTAAGTATGTAATGAGAATAAAATTGTAAAATTAATATTCCGGGTTAATGGTTAAATTTATATATTTTTGGATGATTTTAAATAAGTTTAAATTGTATTTTGAAATATATTTTGAAATATATTTCAAAATATAGAAAAATGGCCAAAAAAATATATGCGTTAAAACACATTTCAAAATATATAAATATATTTTGGCCAAATATATTTTTAAATATATTTTTAAATATATTTCAAAATATACAAAAAATGGCCAAAAAATATATGTGCTAAAATACATTTAAAAATATATAAATATATTTTGGCCAAATATATTTTTAAATATATTTTTAAATATATTTCAAAATATACAAAAAATGGCCAAAAAATATATGTGCTAAAATACATTTCAAAATATATAAATATATTTTGAAATGTATTTTAGCACATATATTTTTTGGCCATTTTTTGTATATTTTGAAATATATTTAAAAATATATTTAAAAATATATTTTTTTACCGTATGGGAAATGATGTGTGTTGTTGGTGATGACAGCTTGTTTTCTTTTAAAAAAATTGTACCTGTTGATTCCAGGTCTTTCTGTAGCAAGGGGTCACTGGCTCCTGGACAACTCCTATAATTCTTTTCCCTCTGTCTGAAATCTTGTGCGGATGTTGATGATGATGATGTTCTTTCCACTTGCAGATTATGGCCCAAATGGTGCTCAGTGGGACCTTCAGAAGTTTAGAAAATCTTCTGTAACCAGTGCCATCAGTATGTTTTGCAAGAATAAAGTTTTGGTCTTGACAGAGCTCATTGGTTTTACCCATTATGAGGTGTTTCTTGTGTGACACCTTGGTGATGAGACACCTTTTTATATAGGTCATCATTTGGTCAGATAATATTAATTTGCACAACTGGCAGGAGTGCTTTCTAATTACTGATAGATTTCAGCTGTTGTCATGACTTCCACTGCCCTTTTGCACCTCCCTGTCTTGCACCTTTCCTTCGTGTCATTTCATAATATTACATATACATTAATTTGTAGAAATCTATGGTTTGATTTCTTTGCGTGTGTGAATTGGCAACACGTTCTCATCCCAACATGTAACATACCAATGCTATGTGACCAATCATCTGTATATTATGCGTTTGGAGGCATGAGAGCCAGCTGGAATTAATCTATACATGTAAATGTGTTTCACTCTGAAAAACACTATGTGATAGGGTTAAGGTTATGGTTGGGGCTGGAATGGATGGCTGGAGCCTCTGCTCCAAGCGTGTCCTACCGCCACAAGCGGCATTCTATTAGATTCAATTGACAGTCCGGAGCGTCTCAGGCCATGACAAATCGTCGGTATGTTATGTGTTGGGAATGACAATCCTCTTGAATTTAATGGGTTCCTACCAATTTGGTGTACATAGCACCTTTAGGAATGTATTTACTAAGAAATGTGGTGACATGTTTAATGCTTATTTTACCTGCTGTTTATGTATATATCATCTCAGTTGCATTTACTTACTATGAGGAGAAGAGATTGTCCCGAAGAGAGGGAATCTTGAAGTCAGTCCACGAGTCCCTGTGAAAGTAATTTAAAGCTCATTATTTCAGTTCAATAAAAGGTTATCTTGAGTGAAGATTTTTTTTCTTTATCCACTTACAAGGTTTTTTAAGAATTCCTGGCAAAGTCTGTGTTGTTTCTTCAAATGGTTCATGGATAACATGCTCTCCATTGTGCTCCTTTACAATTTGACCCAGACGTGTTAATAGCTCTCTACTCCCAAGGTTGTTCTGCCATAAGTATCTATACCTACATTTCTTGATCAGGCTTTTTATTGGTTCAGTTTGCATACAACTGTCCACCCAGGTTGAGCTTTCCTCTTTTGGTGTTAATATGACTATCAATGAATGATCAAATGATCGTTCACTGTAGCTTTCAAGGACTTTGCAGAGTATCTGTTTTTGTTCTTCTTTGAAGTCGTCAGGTTGTAGAACTAACAGGAACACATGAGGTCCAGGATCTGAGTTTCTTGCATAGTTTTGTACAAATGCTGTCAGCTGGTCCATTGTGGGAAAGACCAGATCTGGAGTGTTGATAACAGCAATTTTTTTGCCTTCCACTGTTCCACTCACTCTGAGATGGCAATAGTCAGATTGACTGAACACATCCTCGCCCAGTATTAAGTCTCCCAGTGATTTTCTGTCAGGCCATCTGCCCCCCAGCAGAATAACCCTCAGCTCAGACACTGAAATGGCAAAATAAAACATGTCAATTTATATGCTGTACATGTAATTGAGGAAAGTGACCACAGATTAAATATTATTGATTATTAAACATTAGATAATGCTTAAATAATGTACAATCTGGGTGTTGGACTGAGATTTTTAGCTTTGTATTTTTCTTACTACAAAAGGTAATCCACCCCCAGACCCAGGAGATGGTTCCCTTTACTCTAGGGTGGAAACAAGCAGACCGCCCCTGGTCCTGCAGCAGCAGGGAAGCCCAACAAACAGATGGCCAGCTCCTCCTCCTGGCCCCCAGCCCCAGATGGTGAACAGAGACCAGCGGTGTGAAGACCCCATACCTAACTCTGCTTGCTCATATGTGGTGTTGCTGCGTGCTGTTCTAAAGTGCATTTAAAACTTGGGAGGGGCATAGTACCAACGACTCTCTGCCAGACAGTAGCTGGTGGCCCCTCCCAAGGTTCTTTGAGGTTCTTGGCCCCTCCCAAGAACCTCAATGTCTACATGGACTTATATTGAGAAGTGGGCCCCGGCACCAGAGGTGAGGCTGAGTAAACCGAAAAATAAAAATAAAATACATAACAAAGTTCTCTTGCTGCATAACTACAGTATGTTCAACATTCTAAACTCAGTTCTTACTGTATGGTGGCAGGAATTCACAGCTCGAACTGCGCGTCAGCGGCTGCACATCTGTATCTGAAAAAAATACAGACACCATTTTAGTCACATTATCCTTTATTTTTCCAGCCTTATTGAGATTAAAATGTCTTTTTCAAGAGAGACCTGCAGACATGCAAGTGAACACAAACATCCAAATCATGTGCAATAACAGATGACTGCAAGAGTGACAGAGCAGTCACACAGACCAGAGTTATTCTCTTGTTCCTTTAAAACACACATTTTTCTATTATAACCAGCTCTGATAATTTCAGCTCCTTCTGCAGGTCTTCAGTACTCTTTTGGGGGCTAACAGCTGAGGTGTGATTGATTGATTGATCATACTTTATTCATCCCGAGGGAAATTGGGTTAAGGCTGCCAGCCGTGCCAGCGCCATCTGACCCTTCCGACCATACATACATTACACAAACATCACATGGAGAAGCCAGGTCAGAGAGGTATAACAATGGAAAACGCACAACATGAGGAAAGACGAGGAGAAAAAATAACTCCCCCCAGACTGAGCTCCAACAGGGAGATCAGTTTGAGAACAGAAAAAACACCTCAGCACATGAATCATCACATCTCACAACACAGAAGACCTAACCTTCAAAGGCGTTTGGAGGGGTGAGTGCAGGTCTGTGTGAGTCTACATGCGTATGTGTGCGTGTGTGTGTTTCGTGTCAACCGAGAGAAAGTGTCCCGTCACCCGGTTAAGCAAAAGTCAACAATCTTCGATCAACACGGACGGCTTTGAAGGAGGAACAAAGAGTTCTGACAACAATCCTATCATGGAGAATGTTTGTTGTTCCAGTCAGCTTCGACCTTGGCAGGCCTTCAGCTGGCGCCTTTGGGATAGCCGCATGATTGAAGATGGTGAATGTTTGCGTTTGGTGCGAACAACTGCATCCAATTTTTACAGTTGGTCTAATGTCCGTCACAGGTCACCAATTCTCTCAATTCCCATTGTTCTTCTCCAAGATCCTATCCATATTGCATTCAAAACACAGTCTGAGTACTCATAGCTCTGCAAATCATCTATCATGTCAGACAGCCTTGTGGGATTTTGAACAGCTGTAGCTGCTTCCTGTACTTCGATAAGCCAGGTCCGAGCCAACTCCAGTAAGCCAGAGCTCTGTTATCATGGTTCTGAATTGGTAGTGTGATTTTATTTACACAATGAATGCAGTGCATTACATTGCAAAGGACTTTACAAGCAACCTGTGCTCTATGTGTGCCTTCCTCCTGTTTTGTACATATTTCTGTAGTTTGTATATCATCTGTTATTTCCTCTTGCTGTCGTATTTAAATTTTTAATTCCATACTCAGTTTGTGTGGTGCACAATTTGCAATTTGCAATGACAATAAAAGGCTATTCTAATCTATTCATCACCAGAATGAGCAAAGAAAAAAGAAAAAAGATCTAGATGATTACAGCCTCCTTTAACTCACCAGGTGTTGCAGTTTCCATAATATCAACGGTCAGATCAGAGTAATTCAACTGAAGAACAGCTGCTTCTAACACCTAGATGAAGAATGCAGATTTAGGTGAGACAAAGACATTATCAGTCAGGTTTATAGAAACTACATTTTTTGTCAAAGTAAAACAACACAAACGTGAGTTACCGGTTGACAGATTATTTAAACACAGTTGCAAAGCTTCAGTTTGGATTAGTGCAACTAAAAAATTTCCAGCACACAGACACATACAAACAGTCTTACATTCATTCTAATACACACTCATTAGTGCATATAATCCTTATAATACAGTTGCAAGCGCTTGGTCCGCAAAGCCAGCAATAATTCGAACTTGTTCGCAATGGATGTTGGACTCTGCCAGGGCTGGAATTTGTCACAGATTCTCTGTATAATTCTTATGAACATAATTTCTAAGCGTAGCCTCGAAGGCCTCTAATTTGGTGGTTTCAGAATCTCGTCTCTAGTCAGATGATGTGTTTCTGTTGGCTTCATCGGGTGAGGAGGTGGAGGAGTTTAAGTATTTCAGGGTCTAGTTCACAAGTGATGGGAGGAGGGAGCGGGAGACACACTGACTGGTGCTGCAGCTGCAGTGATGCAGATACTGCACTGCTCCATTGGGGTAAAAAGAGAGCAACGTTCTCAGTTTACCTAGCGGCTGATCTACGTCCCTACCCTCACCTGTGGTTCAAAATCAAAGAAAGAGGTCGCGGACACAAGCAGCAGAAATGAGGTTTTGGGTCCAGTCTGCTCCATACAGCTCAGGCCGTAACAGAAACATAAAAACAAAAATATCTTCTATTATCTCATAAAACCAGAGACAGAAATAAAACAGGCTGCTGTCTTTCATTGTTTGTTCTACAACGCTTTAAAAATGTCATCTTCTTTATGTTTTTATGGCATTTAGAATACATCATGAACATCTCCAAAAGTTGATTCTGTTCATCTGGACGTTTTCAGTGGGAGAAACGTTTCATCACTCATCCAGGTGACTTATTCAGTCTCAGCTGACTGCATTTTTCTCCAATCTTATAAACAGGACATTTACATATATATGTACATATATATATATATATATATATATATATATATATATATATATATATATATATATATATATATATGTACATATATATGTACATATATATATATATATATATATATATATATATATATATATATATATATATATATATATATATATATACACAGAAAGGACACAGAAAGGAATTGGCAAGAATACCAGAGGCGCAAAACACCAGCTACTGGTAGACAGAACAGTCAGCCGAGACTGCAAGACCAGACTAACCAACCTGTGCACTGCCTGGATTGATTACAAGAAGGCCTATGACTCAATGCCCCACAGCTGAATACTGGAATGCCTAGAATTGTACAAGATCAATGGGACCCTAAGAGCCTTCATCAGGAACTCAATGGGGATGTGGCGTACAACACTGGAGGCCAACTCCAAGCCCATAGCACAAGTCACCATCAAGTGCGGGATCTACCAGGGAGATGCTCTGTCCCCACTGCTGTTCTGCATAGGCCTGAACCCCCTCAGTGAGATCATTAACAAGACTGGCTACGGATACCGACTACGGATACCGACTACGGAACGGAGCAGTTGTCAGCCACCTCCTGTACATGGATGACATCAAGTTGTATGCCAAGAGTGAACGAGACATCGATTCACTGATTCACACTACCAGGCTATACAGCAATGACATTGGAATGTCGTTCGGGCTGGAGAAGTGTAGTCGGATGGTAACAAAGAGAGGGAAGGTAGTCAGAACTGAGGGGATTGAACTACCAGAAGGCAACATTGCAGACATAGAGGACAGTTACAAGTACCTGGGGATCCCGCAGGCGAATGGGAACCATGAAGAGGCCGCTAGGAAAGCTGCAACCACCAAGTACCTGCAGAGGGTCAGGCAAGTCCTGAGGAGTCAGCTGAATGGTAAGATCAACACGTACGCCCTGCCCGTGATCAGGTACCCTGCTGGGGTAATAGGCTGGCCAAAGGAGGAGATAGAAGCCACTGACATAAAGACAAGAAAGCTCCTTACCATGCATGGAGGGTTTCACCCCAAGTCCAGCACCCTGAGGCTGTACGCTAAGCGGAAGGAAGGGGGTCGGGGACTGGTGAGTGTCAGCACCACAGTCCAGGATGAGACAACGAACATCCAAGAATACATCACGGAGATGGCCCCAACTGACAGCGTGCTCAGTGAATACCTCAGGCAGCAGAAACCCAAGAAAGAGGAGGGAGATGAGGAACCATCATGGAAGGACAGGCCCCTGCACGGTATGTACCACCGGCAGATAGAGGAGGTGGCTGATATCCAGAAATCCTACCAGTGGCTGGACAAAGCTGGACTGAAAGATAGCACAGAGGCACTAATCATGGCAGCACAAGAACAAGCTCTGAGTACAAGATCCATAGAGGCTGGGGTCTATCACACCAGGCAAGACCCCAGGTGCAGGCTGTGTAAAGATGCCCCAGAGACAATCCAGCACATAACAGCAGGGTGCAAGATGCTAGCAGGCAAGGCATACATGGAACGCCATAACCAAGTGGCCGGCATAGTGTACAGGAACATCTGTGCCGAGTATAACCTGGAAGTCCCGAGGTCAAAATGGGAAATGCCCCCAAGGGTGATGGAGAATGACCGAGCTAAGATCCTGTGGGACTTCCAGATACAGACGGACAAAATGGTGGTGGCTAACCAACCGGACATAGTGGTAGTAGACAAACAGAAGAAGACGGCCGTAGTGATCGATGTAGCGGTTCCGAATGACAGCAATATCAGGAAGAAGGAACACGAGAAGCTGGAGAAATACCAAGGGCTCAGAGAAGAGCTGGAGAGGATGTGGAGGGTGAAGGTATCGGTGGTCCCCGTGGTAATCGGAGCACTAGGTGCGGTGACTCCCAAGTTAGGCGAGTGGCTCCAGCAGATCCTGGGAATAACATCGGAGATCTCTGTCCAGAAGAGCGCAGTCCTGGGAACAGCTAAGATACTGCAGGACCCTCAAGCTCCCAGGCCTCTGGTAGAGGACCCGAGCTTGAAGGATAAACCGCCCGCAGGGGCGTGCTGGGTGTTTTTTTTATATATATATATATATATATATATATATATATATATATATATATACACATACAGTGGGGCAAAAAAGTATTTAGTCAGCCACCGATTGTGCAAGTTCCCCCACTTAAAATGATGACAGAGGTCAGTAATTTGCACCAGAGGTACACTTCAACTGTGAGAAGACAGAATGTGAAAAAAAAATCCATGAATTCACATGGTAGGATTTGTAAAGAATTTATTCGTAAATCAGGGTGGAAAATAAGTATTTGGTCAATAACAAAAATACAACTCAATACTTTGTAACATAACCTTTGTTGGCAATAACAGAGGTCAAACGTTTACTATAGGTCTTTACCAGGTTTGCACACACAGTAGCTGGTATTTTGGCCCATTCCTCCATGCAGATCTTCTCAAGAGCAGTGATGTTTTGGGGCTGTCGCCGAGCAACACGGACTTTCAACTCCTGCCACAGATTTTCTATGGGGTTGAGGTCTGGAGACTGGCTAGGCCACTCCAGGACTTTCAAATGCTTCTTACGGAGCCACTCCTTTGTTGCCCGGGCGGTGTGTTTT